>NC_088214.1:37816590-37961590 GCF_036934945.1 Oncorhynchus masou masou | reverse complement strand
GAATAAGTGAGTGAGGTGAGGGATGCACCGTTTTCCTTATTTTAGAAAGGGGGAAGATCAACAGGGAAGAGGGGATGCACCAGATGGGGCCCTATAATATCTGTGAAATCAACTTAATGTATTGAACTTTATTAGAAAATGTATTACTTTGTCTAAGATTGTTAAGACAATCCCTGAAGCATTTTGTTCTTTTCCTTAAACTTTCTCAAGAGGCAACGGCACGCAAATGCCCCTCTGTGTGTGCACGTTTGTCAGTCGTTAATGATGACAACCGTTCCATTTACCAGAAAACGGTTTTGTCAACCTGGCTTTAGAATGTCCAATGTTGTTTTTCTATTAAAGTGCAATTTTGAGAGCGAAACCTGGAAAAACTAAACAAAAACAATTTTTCTGCAAAGAATTAGGCATTGACCTGTTTATTGATTTAATTTTTGTACCTTAAAAAAAAAATCTAATGTAAAGAGAATAGTGGTCTGGATCTCTGTCATATGTAGCTATAGCCCTCTTTGGCACAATAGCCAGTGACAATATGCTGTGTTACAATTTCACAATTAAACCTGACAACAATGGAAAGCGAGAAAAAAACAATTGCATGGTAGACATTCAACTAATGAAATTGAACGTGTGTGAGATTTCAGGGGCACTGTGGGATAGTTTGGGGAAAACTTGACGCGTGGCAACAAGGGGTCGTGAGCGACACTCAGACAGCAGATGCCAGGATAGAAGGGAGAGAGGGACATGGAGAGGAGGGGGGGGTGAAGGCCATCAATCAGATTTAACTGTGACCTTTTACCCCCCTTATGACCCTCGCAGTCTGGGTGAGTGCGGTCTGTATCACAAGAACTGGGGTTTACCGGAAAATGGAAGGCAATGTTTGGGGAGATGCGGGCGGGGGGGGCGTTAAGGAAAGAGCGGAATCGAGACCGACGTTGGGAGATGGCTGGAGATGGAGGTGCTATACGAATCATAAATCCAATTTCTAGTCCCTTCAGCTATCTGGGACCCAAGAAGCATGTTGACACAGATGGACTGTGTGTGTGAGAAAGATGGAAACCTAACGTTCTGTTCCTGTCTCAGCATCCTACTCCACTTACCTGTATCAGTTGTGAACCTTAGTAGTACTATTATTTACCTACTCTAGCTGTCTGTGTGCATGCTTCAGTAGTCTGCCCTGAATGATTATAGTCTATACGCAAGATGACCCATTCTCATGCTGCTTTTCAAGTAGATCCAGCTGTGGGATTATTTTTTTTGAGCGGATGGGATCACTTGGAGCTGATTTTCTGGGTTTTATACGTCCGTGCTGCCAGTTGGGGAACCCTGCTGTAGAGAGATGTCCTGTGCCCTTACATGGTGTTGGGGAACCTTTATTCACAGTACAGAGAGACTTAAATTGTGTGTGTGTGTGTGCGCACGTATGGGAGGAAGGATGACGGATGAGCAGTGGGTGTCTTCCCTCTGTCCCCCTCTCCTCCCCATCCCTTTCACCATCACCCTCTCTAAACTGAACCTTTTCTGTTTGTTTGCCATCTGTCTGGGGTCACTTTGACGACTGCCAGATGAGCGTCCCTCCTTTCTCCATGTCCTTTCTCTCTATCCTCCTCTATCCGAATCCTTAGGGCTCTTGTACCCTGCATTTTTTTTCTTATCTCCATTCATCCCCGCCTCCCTTTCTCGCTCCCTTGGACCTTATGTTGGGAGGCTTGGTCTATGACACGTGTGTTGGCAGAAGATGGTTCACACACACACTTTTGCTCTCTGGCCTCTGAGCAGTTTACTGACAATATGGGGGTACTCTGGTCCCTATTCTTTCTATGGGGGGGGGGCTTGTCCTGCAGATTAACCCCCTCACACACTGTAACGAAGCACACCCTACACTCACCCCTTCATCCCAGCGCGCACACACTCGTGATGCGTGGGTCAGCTGTTTGTTCACCTGCAATTGCTAATAATCCATCCGCAACTGGCTGACTATGTGAAAATCTGAGTCCCGACACTAACCCGCTAATATAGTAAATGCACTGTAGGCTAGAGCCAAATACCGTAGGGGGTGCAGGATTTTTTACATTTTGGTAGGCTATTTGTTAGTCAGCTTGTCTATAATTGAATACATTCAGCTTCTCTTCTGTCATATGTTGCCTTAGATGCTGAACACACCGCTTGCATTAGGCAGGCTAGTGTTGCAATGTAAATCTTATTCAATAATTTCATCCAAACTGCTCGCTCGCGTCAACGAGTGTCTGCATTGCCATAAATAGAACTTGGTTATTTGTTTGGGACGCTTGACACGCTGCAAGTCCTGCCTCTCCCATCGCCTCATGGGTTTTAGGAGCATATACCCATGTGAGTGATTGAAAGATTAACTGAGGCCCACACACCAGTCCAGTTGGTGGTAATGCACATTGAAATTGGTTGCCAACGGCCATGTAAAGTCCAGAGAAGGAGCGATTACTAGAAACTAACTCAGTTTACCCTTTTATCTGTGGATTAATTGTCGGAGTAGAGGACCTTGTGCATTTCAGGTAAAATAGCAACCCAATGTTTATATCCCAGGACAAATGAGCAACCAACAGCAAGCAAGCTAGCTAAATTGCCATAAATGTTTCATGCGTTTCGACCTGTCGCCAAATTTAATATAGTTGGTTCAGAGTTTTAATATTTTTATTTTATTTCAACCTGCGTGTCCTGATTGCATCAGGAAACATAATGAAACAGAGTGTGCAAAATAATGGAGCGCGACGTGCCTGTGGAGCGTCTTTGTCCCTCCCCTTGTTCTGGTCTCGACACTTAAAATGATGCCCGAGACACTTTCCTCACACATAAGCAGTAACCTCAATAACATTGTCAGGATGTAGCAGTGGTCATTTCCCTTCAACTGAAATAATTACGGTTCAGTATTTCTACACCCCCCCCCCTTAAATGCACACACTATCCACACGTATGGGATGGCAGGGTAGCCTAGTGGTTAGAGCGTTGGACTAGTAACCGGAAGGTTGCAAGGTCAAATCCCTGAGCTGACAAGGTACAAATCTCTCATTGCCCCTGAACCCACTGTTCCTAGGCCGTCATTGAAAATAAGAATGTTCTTAACTGACTTGCCTAGTTAAATAAAGGTTAAATAAAAAAATCCCCAATTCAGTGTAAGTCAATGTTGGGATGAAAACCTCACACATCCCATCATAGGGCAGACACTCCTGCAGAGCACCCCCAAAAGGAGGGTCCTCACCAGTACCTGACTGGTACACTTGACCACACCCTTACAAATGAAATATTACAGGCAGAGGTGTATTGCATAATTCACTTAGATTACCACAGAGATGAGAAGTGGCTGCTCGGCTATTGAAACCCATTTCATGAAGCTCCAGATGAACAGTTATTGTGCTGACGTTGCTTCTAGAGGCAGTTTGGAACTCGATAGTGAGTGTTGCAACCGGGGACAGATTTTTACGTGCTTCAGCACTCGCTGGTCCTGTTCTTTGCACTTGTGTGCTCCTAGATGGTTCTATGTCACAGTAACAGCACTTAGTTGACCAGGCAGCTCTAGTAGGGCAGAAATATGATGTTGGTAAGGTGGCATCCTATGACGGTGCCATGTTGAAAGTGAGCGCTTCAGTACAGGCCATTCTACTGTTTGTCAATGGAGATTGCATGGCTGTGTGCTCGTTTAAAAACAACAAAAAAAGAAGTTTTATACACCTGTCAGCAACTGGTGTGGCTGAAATAGCCAAATCCACTCATTTGAAGGGGTTGCCATGTCGTGCATATCTAATAGGCAACTTTGAACCAAACCGTTTCCCGCCTATCTTTGAACACACCGTAGTTACTTTCAAATTCTTTCTTTGAAACAAAAATCTGAAACACACAAGCGTTGGTAATGTATATTATGTTTAGCCTACGGTGACTACCTACATTGTCGGCCGTTTTACCTGCGTGGGCTAGCCTCCGTGGCTATAATGGCTAACGGTGAGTAATTTTAGTGTGTTGTGTGTTGGGTTAAGTTAAATGGGGTTAGAAGTATATTTGACTCAGTTGATCCGCAGCGAGGGCTTGTGTTTTTACAGTGCTACGCATTTCCCCTTTACCACGCTCCACCGTAGGGCTGAGGTGGGACTGGGAGGGTGAAAGGGGGCGATTGAGTAGTCTGTGTGTGCGTGTGTGGTGCAGAGAGGTGGAGGTTCAGGCCCGGTGTGGTGTCAGTTAGTGCTCCCCGGTGGTCCGCGTGGCCCAGGAAATAGGAAGTCCACTCAGATACTCTGTGCCTCATTCATGACGATGGAACACTCACGCTGTCTGTGCTGGTGTCGGAGGGGGGTGTGTGTGTGCTGTGTCTTAAGCTGAAGTTTTTATATGGTCTGTCTATGGCAGGAAAAAGCTGTCAAACTGTGTGTCTGGAATGGAGCACATAAATAACTGTTTAAATGCTGCTGTATGTGTATGAAAACTGTTTGTATTACGTATGTCTAAATGTGTGTTTTAGATTCTGCATAAAGGCATGATTGTATATGTACCTGCGTTTCTAAAGTGTGTGTATATACCATATGAGTAAGTGTATATTTTGTACTATATTTTAATATAGGCTTAGACTATATGAATGTAGAAGTGTGGTGTTCTATCCGTGTGTGTGTATTATGCGTTTGCTGCGTGTCTCTCGGTATCTGTATGGCAGAGGATGTTGGTTGGGCTCAGATGGGGTCGAGGGAAATGAAATGGGCGTGTGTGTGTGTGTGTGTGTGTGTGTGTGTGTGTGTCCCAGCCCGTCTGTCTAGTCTCTGTCATAACCCTGCTTGATGAGATCAGAGGGGTTTGGCTTTCAGCATGAGGCAGCCAGCCTTCCCTCTTATCCTTGTCCTGCTGTCTCTTGCTCGCTCTCGCTCACTCTCTGTGCTGAACTGAAACTAACTCTGAAGAAGAGTGCTCGATAGCGACAGGCGGCGGACGCCACGGCCACAAGAAGAGTCGCCGAGGGCAGGAACAGTAGCGATAGCGGCCGGACGGCTTAGCTTCTGCCAGGCAGGGAGGGAAGAGAGGGTGGGTCACCTCTAGGGAGAGGGAGTCTTTTCCCCCAGCAGGACTCAACTGGCTTGTGTTCTCTGTTCTTTCCACAACGGAGAGAGGGAGAGCTTTTATCACCGCTCTTCTCTTGATTAGTTTTTTTTTAATCGGCTTTGAGGTGGAACATGAGACGCGGAGTTTCACAGAAGAGCTACACTGCTGTTACTACTTACTGTAAGCGGCCTGTTTAAGACTGTTAGAGAGCGCATGGTAGCGAGGTGGATGGCTTTTGTGAAAGTTACGTTTTTGTGTGCGTGGATGAGTGATGCCGACACCTCGTGATGCACTCTGTACTGCGTATTTGACTATGTACTCCTTATCTAAGAGTTTATTCTTCTGTGTGTGTGTGGCATCCTGCATCTCTTATGGCTGACCAGATGTCTCCCAGACGCTGCGTGTTTCCTCTCTTCCCTGTCCGGTCTTTTCCTGTCGTCTTTAATTTCCCTAATGGACCAGAGGCCCCAGCTGTACAGGATACTCTTCCCTCCTCCGCTCCGTGTGTGTCGGGAATTCTCCCATATACCGTCCTCGGATTTCCCTCCCCTTACTGACACTTAAAAGCATATCTACTCCTGAATTCTATCTATTCTAAAACCTGACATTTTCTATACCTCTGACTTCTATATATATATATACCCCCGCATTCATCTAATAATGGTTTGTGCCACAGTTATAGGTTTCTGTTGTCCTACCATGTTTAGGTGAGAGGGGAGGGGGTAAATCTGAGCTGTGCTGCTGGGATGGTTAGATAGCTGGGCTTCATTCTGACTTCATCTCTCTTGTTTTGTCAGCTGCTGACCTCTTGCTTGGCTTGTTATTGCTTTCTTTCTCTCTGTCTGCCATTATGTTTGTGCGTCTCTCGCTCTGCCTTTCTTAGATAAGGTGATTTAGAGAGTAGCAGAGGTTGTGGTGGGTTCCTCTGGCCCATACTGTGTGTTCAAATCCCTATTGTTTGTGGGGGGGGGGGTCCGGAGGAAAGTCCTTGAGCAGTGACTAACATTATGCTTGGGAGAAGACAGCTGTTTGGAAGTCGTGTTCCATCTACATTTTGGGTTGGTATGCTGTGCGTGTCTCCGCAACGCTAGCATGCAACTGTGTGTGTGTTAAGTGCCCTTCTATGAGTTTATACCACTGGCATCCATTCAGCTAAACCTAGGATATGGCGGGGCGGGTTAGGGTTTACTCTAAAATGCTATTTGGAGAACAGAACAAATTACCCCCGCCATTCATTATTATTATTATTATTATTATTATTATTGTAATGTTTGTTTTGAACGTCTGTGGATCAGCATATACACTGTCAACCACTACTCAACCTTATCAAAAATGTACTTTTACTTACGCATACAGTAGGCTAAGTATTGTATAAGGCACAATCATCGTTTTAATTCAGGTTTTTTTTCAGGCTTTGGACTCAAAAGCCTATACCGTAGGGTGTATTCATAAACTCTAATATGCGTATGGATGTTTTGAATTAATCATCAGAAAGCACTGCCCGGTTTTGTGTTAGGCTTTGAAATGACTACCACTGTTTCAACCTGCTGTTGAACTTCTTTCTTCAAATTGATCATCACAGTGACTTGATGTGATTTTCGACATCAATGCATTTGCATTGCTGTCAGTGGTTAAAGGGACAATAGAGCCCTGAGTGTACCAGGCCATTAGGACTTGATGCTCACTAGTGAGATGGGTACTACCAAGCATGTCCAGAGTGCATAAAATGACATTACCATGTCTCAATGGTCACGTGAAAATTTTACTGCGGTCATGACTGCCGGTGCGTCTGCCGCCATCGCCTCATGTTTCAGTATGATAATGCCTGGCCCCATGTCGCAAGGATCTGTACACAATTCCTGGAAGCTGAAAATGTCCCAGTTCTTCCATGGCCTGCATACTCACCAGACATGTCACGCATTGAGCATGTTTGGGATACTCTGGATCGACGTGTACGACCGCGTGTTCCAGTTCCCGCCAATATCCAGAAACTTCGCACAGAAATTGAAGAGGAATGGGACAACATTCCACAGGCCACAATCACCAGCCTGATCAACTCTGAGAATGAGATGTTGTGCTGCATGAGGGAAATGGGGGTCACACCACACACTGACTGGTTTTCTAATCCACGCCCAACCTTTTTTTTAATGTGTTCTGTATTCCCAGTCATGTGAAATCCATAGATTAGGGCTTAATTTATTTACTTCAATTGACTGATTTCCTTATGAACTCTAACTCAGTATAATCTTTGAAATTGTTGCATTTTATGTTTGTTCAGTGTGAATTCAAACTGATATATTGGTGCAATTTTTTTAAACCAAGAGCTCAATGACTTAAAATGCCTATGAAGGCTAGTCGTCCAAAACACATGGCATATCAGTGCTGTGTGTGTGTGTGTTCCTGAAGACATCTCTGCCTATCAAGCATTCATTGATTGCAGCAATGCAAATTGCTTGGGCCGTTTTGTCGGCAGCATGATATAATTGGTACCCACTAATAGGGTGTAAGTGCTGTTTTACCCTTCGCTGATGATTTTATTGTTGCTACAGAGAGCGGGATGAAGAAACAAAGGCATGGAGAAAGGGGTGGGCGTATGTCAGTGGTACTCAAATATTATTTGAGACTGTTTGGTCACACATTTCCTATGTGGCAAAGTTCCAGATGATAATTGACATCGTAGAAAGAAACCATCTCGTGACCCATGCATGGTTATTATGTTCAGTAAACATAATTTAAATCTATGGATTTAAGGCATCTGTAATAGAATATATATATACTGGTCAAAAACGTGTGTAGACATTAATAAATGCATTTCTTTAGCTTCCAAAATATTTTTTACAAGGTGGGGGAGTGCCAGGGTAACCGTGTTGGCTTCAATACAGCGACCCTGTCAGACATCTAGTGTATGTTCACATCATTGTTTTGTTCACGCCCCTCTTGTTGGCGGAGCCTATATTAAGCAGTTTTAGAACTTATTTCCTGCAAGTAACATTGTGTGTGTGTGTGTGTGTGGTGTGTATATGTGTGTGTGTGTGTGTGTGTGTGTGTGTGTATATATATATATATATATATATATATTGGGGTCCCCATTGATTTGGTTGCAATGTTTGAGCCACTCATATGAACAGAGGAGACATCGCAAAATAAGTGTGTATGTATGTGTAATATATATATATGGTTATATTCACATTTATTTTGCGATGTCTCCTCTGTTCATATGAGTGGCTCAAACATTGCAACCAAATCAATGGGGACCCCAGTAGGTCTAGGCCAATGGGCACATAATCTGTCCATGATAACTACAAGGTTTAGATATGTTAACTTAACTACCATGCTAAAGAATGTTAGCTGACATGGTCTAGTTAAAACATAAATGGTATAGAATCAACCCCTCTGTCGAAGACACTTGGACATGTACTCAGGCTGACTTGCTCTAGTTCAGGCAAATGAGAAATAAGTGCACTGGCTATCCGGAAGGCCAAAGTTGGTTACTTTAAGGAGCAGTGCTCGCTCTGTGGGTCTAACCCCAAGAAGTTCTGGGAAACGGTTAAAGACCTGGAGAATAAACCCTCACAGCTGCCAGTGTCCCTTAATGTTGTGGTTGTTACTGACAAGAAGCACATGGCTGAGCACTTCAATCACCACTTCATTAAGTCAGGATTCCTATTTGACTCAGCCATGCCTCCCTGCCCGTCCAACATTTCCTCATCTCCCACCCCTTCCAATGTGACTATCCCCGACGCTTCTCCCTCTTTTTTTTATATTTTTTTTTCTCCCCCCTGCCCCGCTACAAAGTTTCTCCCTGCAGGCGGTCACTTGGACGAGGTGCTAAAGGAGCTCCTTAAACTTCTTTAAGGTTGCTGCCTGTACCATCGCCAGCCTTTCTCCAACCTTTTAACATGTCTCGCCTTTCTGGGGAGGTTCGAATCAAGGGCAATGGTGACATAATTAAGGACCTTTAAGGTTGCAGTGACACATCCATAACTTGAGTGGAAACCAGATTGCGTACCCGAGAGAATACTATAGACCTCAAGAAGCCAGTCAGTTGATTATTGACAAGTTTTTCCAACACTTTTGATAAACATGGCAAAATAGAAATAGGCCTTTAACAGTTAGGATCAGCTTGATCTCCTCCTTTATTTAAAGAACCAACTGTGGCTGCCTTCCAAGCAATGGAGATGGTCTAATACTCAGCTGGCCCCTCCCTAGATTTTTTTTTTTGTTAAACGCTCTACAACAAAGCTTTCTTAGTGTCCAACAAGCTTTCTCTGCCCTTAACCTTGTTCTGAACACCTTCAAAACAAAGGTCATGTGGTTTGGTAAGAAGAATGCCCTTCTTCCCACAGGTGTTATTACTATCTCTGAGGGTTTAGAGCTTGAGGTAATCACCTCGTACAAGTACTTGGGATTATAGCTAGACGGTGCACTGTCCTTCTCAGCATATATCAAAGCTGCAGGCTGAAATTAAATCTAGACTTGTGGTTTCCTTGTAATCGCTGCTCTTTCACCCCAGCTGTCAAATTAACCCTGGTTCAGATGACCATCCTACCCATGCTAGATTAGAGACGTAATTTATAGATCAGCAGGTAAGGGTGCTCTCGAGCGGCTAGATGTTCTTTACCATTCGTCCATCAGATTTGCCACCAATGCTCCTTATAGGACACATCACTGCACTCTATACTCTGTAAACTGGTCATCTCTGTATACCCATCGCAAGACCCACTAGTTGATGCTTATTTATAAAACCCTCTTAGGCCTCACTCCCCCCTGAGATATCTACTGCAGCTCTCATCCTCCACATACAACACCCGTTCTGCCAGTCACATTCTGTTAAAGGTCCCCGACGCATACACAATACTGGGTCTCGTCTTTTCAGTTCGCTGCAGCTAGCGACTGGAACGAGCTGCAACAAACACTCAAAACTGGACAGTTTTATCTCAATCTCTTCATTCAAAGACTCAATCATGGACACTCTTACTGACAGTTGTGGCTGCTTTATGTGATGTATTGTTGTCTCTACCTTCTTGCCCTTTGTGCTGTTGTCTGTGCCCAATAATGTTTGCACCATGTTGTGTTGCTACCATGCTGTGTTATGTGTTACTGACTACCTATGTTAGGTCTCTCTTTATGTAGTGTTGTGATGTGTGTTGTCCTTTATTTATTTTTAATGCCAGGCCTCTGTCCCTGAAAGAGGCCTTTTTTGATAGGCCATCATTTGTAAATAAGAATTTGTTCTTAACTGACTTGCCTAGTTAAATAGTTGATTGCAAAATGGCACCTTGTGCATTCTACTGGGTTCTTTAAAAGAAAGCTGTTACCCCACGTATTGAGTCCGTTCTGGATCCGGACAGTGTTCCGCCTGAGTATCGCTGGCCGTATGTAGTATTTTGGAGGGATGACTGCAGGGAGAGTGGCTAAATAAACTGACAGGGAAAGTTGGAGGGAGAAGGATGGAAAAAAATGGATAGATTGAAAGCTCTCCCGCAGTTTTCTCCTTGGCTTAATAGCATCAATGGCCCCCGTTAGCAGTGTGGAGTATCCTTCCTTATCTCTTAAAGATTAATCATTCTGTGGAATTCTGTCTATTTTGACATACTCTAAATAATAACATACTGCGTACAATCTACCTACCGCTGGCATATCCTCACTAGAAATTCATCTCAATTATGTAGACGCTAACGGTTGTTGTCGAATAGTTTGTAAAGGCTTTACTCTCCACTGCAGTTCACACTTCATAGCAACACACACACCACTAATTGGAACCAGGGTTGCTAGGTATGTGTCTGTTTAAACACACACTTTTTTGGATTCCCGTTAACAGGCTGGTCTGGGTTATTCCTCCTGTGAAGCTGACAGACCGTGATCTTTTTGGTAATTTCCCAAACATTCTTATGAGTTTTCCCTAGAAGTCCTCCATGTGTTTGTGTAGCTGTTCTGAGGTAATGACTCTTACTGTGACAAAATAATGTCCGTGTGAAGGAGCTGTGTCTGAGAGTGAGATTGCGTGTGTGTGTCACATCAAAGCCCGTCTCCCCAGTCAGAGCATTTTGGATATGCATGAAAGCATGGCTCTGAGGCAGAAGGGACCGAGCAATGATTTTATACACTCATTATGCAACTTAATTTTTTTTTTTTTTTTTTTAAGCGTTGTTAGAGGGAAGGTGGCCAAGTCACCCCCACCCATGTTACACATCCCTTTGTTTGGTTCTGTCTTTTTCAGTGACTTTTTCTGTCGGTCTGTGGCTTCGCTCTCGTTCTCGCTCTGTCTTGTGTTCGCTCTTGTGCGTGCTCTCTGGCTTTCTCTCCATACCTCCATTTCATCATGCTTTTCTGTCTCCCTCAAGAAAGAAAATTATTTAGGTCTTTCCCATCCTATATGCTGGCCTTTCTGCTCCCCTAACTGCCATACCTGTCTAGCCCAGCTAAAGCAAGGGATGATGACAGAGAAGAGCAGACTCTCCTAAATAAGTCGTCAGAAGGCTGGGGGGAGCGAGGGAGTGTGCCAGAGATGGGTGAGAATGAGAGGGAGAGCAGTGTAACTCAAACGGGATGGTAGGATCTAAATGTAAACAGCTGGTATGTTGCAGCTCTTCACTGCAACCTCTGGGTCTAGCCCCCTTCAGAGGGGTGATGTGGTTTTGCAGGTCAGAGGTCAAGCACCCCCTTGAAGAAGCTGTAATGCATAGGTTACCACCCACATGCCCTCCCAGACTGGGTCTAGGCCAGCTGAGCTCGATGTAGAGGAGCCATCTGGGGGAAATGGGAGGAATGGACATGCTGTGTAGACTCGAGGTCGACCGATTTAATCGGAATGGCCGATTTTTAATTAGGGCCGATTTCAAGTTGTCATAACAACCGGAAATCGGTATTTTTGGACACCTATTTTGCCAACAAAAAAATGTACACCTTGATTTAATCTTTATTTAACTAGGCAAGTCAGTTAAGAACAAGTTCTTATTTTCAATGACTGCCTAGGAACGGTGGGTTAACTTCCTCCTTCAGGGGCCGAACAACATATATTTTCACCTTGCCAGCTCAGGGGATCCAATCTTGCAACCTTACAGTTAACTAGTCCTTGTGCACTCCACAAGGAGACTGCCTGTTACGTGAATGTAGTAAGCCAAGGTAAGTTGTTAGCTAGCATTAAACTTATTTTATAAAAAATCAATCACTAGTTAACTACACATGGTTTATGATATTACTAGATATTATCAAGCGTGTCCTGCGTTGCATATAATCTGGCTGATCATACAAGTATCTAAGAATCTGGCTGAGCGGTGGTAAGCAGAAGCAGGTGCTTAAAAGTTCATTCAAACAGCACTTTCGTGCGTTTTGCCAGCAGCTCTTCGTTGTGTGTCAAGCATTGCACTGTTTATGACTTCAAGCATATCAACTCCCGAGATGAGGCTGGTGTAACCGAAGTGAAATGGCTAGCTAGTTAGCGCGCGCTAATAGCGTTTCAAACGTCACTCGCTCTGAGCTTTGGAGTGGTTGTTCCCCTTGCTCTGCATGGATAAAGCTGCTTTGAGGGTGGCTGTTGTCGTTGTGTTCCTGGTTCGAGCCCAGGGAGGAGCGAGGAGAGGGACGGAAGCTGTGCTGTTACACTGGCAATACTAAAGTGCCTATAAGAACATTAAATAGTGAAAGGTTAATGAAATACAAATGGTATAGAGGGAAATAGTCCTATAATAACTACAACCTAAAACTTCTTACCTGGGAATATTGAAGACTCATGTAAAAAGGAACCACCAGCTTTCATATGTTCTCATGTTCCGAGCCAGGAACTTAAACGTTATCTTTCTTACATGGCAAATATTGCACTTTTAATTTTCCAACACTGTTTTTGCATTATTTAAACCAAATTGAAAAAGTTTCATTATTTACTTGAGGCTAAATTTTATTTTATTGATGTATTATATTAAGTTAAAATAAGTGTTCATTCAGTATTGTTATTGTCATTATTACAAATAAAATAATTGGCCCATTTTGTAATCGGTATCAGCTCTTTTGGTCCTCTAATAATTGGTATCGGCGTTGAAAAATCATAATCGGTCGACTTCTAGTGTGTACACACACACACACACACACACACTAACACAAAGGGACACACACATACAATAGCACAAAGGGGAAACGCAGGCAGGCCAATTCTGTATTTTTATCCCCCACTAATTTGGCTTTTGACCAGTCAGATCAGCTGTTTTGCCAATTATTTGGGAAAATATCAGTATTGGGCTACCTGTGTAAAAGCAGCCATAGACTCAATACGGAGAAAGACACTTGTACAGAACTACACACACACACACACACACACACACACGACTACAGTTTGGCTACAGTTACTGAGTAGCTAATGACATTCTCCCAGAAACTTCCATAAGAACCAAGCCCTAACCCACCTGCCCACTTATGACACACTCGGAACAGTTAATTGGACACACCGACAGACACACACTCCCTACTGGGAACTGAACTCTGGTGCCACACACACACTGCCAACTCTCATGACCTCATTCCTCTTCTCATTTAATGGGAGGAAGACCGGGGGGGGGGGGGGCAGGACTCACAGCTGTGTGGCCGTCTGGTCACCCCCCTTCCTGTTAACTTACACTGACAGACTTCTCTCTCAGGCAGTTGCTGACCTCACTCTGAGTGTGTGTGTGTGTGTGTAATATTATATAGTACTGTACACACAGATGATAGCAACAGTAGACCTGTATTTCATCATCTGTGTGTACAGTACTATATAATATTACACACACACACACACACAGCTGACGTGTGTGTCTACCCCCAAGCGGTGTGTCAGTCTGGTATGAGTGTCCCTTTCCCTGTGTTCAGGAATAGCTATCCCTCATTCCTGGAAGAGAATGATGTGTCATTTCAGCTGAACAGGAAGTGTGTCCCAAACAGGAACTGCCTGCTATT
Source organism: Oncorhynchus masou masou (assembly GCF_036934945.1). Lineage (NCBI taxonomy): Eukaryota > Metazoa > Chordata > Actinopteri > Salmoniformes > Salmonidae > Oncorhynchus > Oncorhynchus masou. The sequence continues at coordinate 37,947,616 of NC_088214.1, read as the reverse complement.
GTTACATAGGGCCCTAGTATTTTTAGCTTATCAGCCAATCTTCCATTATCTAGTTCACAGAGCGTTCTTTTTCACATCACCATGGCTCAATGACGCTGCGGCAAGGAGGGATTTTGTTTAAACTTTCTTTTTGTTCTTTTTTTTGGGTGGGGGGTTTGGAAACTCTGATAGAGCAATATATTTAAAAGAAAATGTTTTTTTTTGCCGACTCGGCTGCTTTTCTAAAAGGTGGATATTGAAAATGTATTATCTAAAGGAGCATTAGTGTCCTCGCAGTTCTACTCTAGGGGAAGTATCTCACTTTTGTGTTTTGTTATAGCTCTTGTTCTATCTCTGGTCTCTAGAACTTTTTTTTTTAGTGTGTTTTGTAAGGAGTCAGCGATTTGGGCCAGAACGGAGCAGTCATAAGCTGTAACGTACCCTTACATGCACTCACATTCCTCTCTCTCTGTTTTCTCCTCTCAGGAGTGTTGTTGGCGGCCCCCTTTTGAAAGCGGCGTTGTGGAGTCGGCCACTGACAGGAGTGCGTCATCACTGCTCCCTGTGGTTCCCCTGGTTACTGCACCAAAAAATCTGCTTTAATGAAGTAACGCCGGGGCGACAGAGGACCGAAACCGACCCAAACTAACACCTTCCTCCCTGCCCCTCTCCCCCTTTCTCGCCGACACCATGGGTCAGAAGATCTCTGGCGGCGTCAAGTCAGTGGACAGTCGTGGCGAGGGTGGCTCGCCCTCCTTCCGCCCGTCGACCCACCACCGGCACCTCCACCCCGAGCTGCGGGGCCCTGACTTCTACAAGCCGCCGCGGCTGGACCTGCTGCTGGACATGCCCCCCGCGCCCCCTGACCTCCAGCTCCGCCATGCCTGGAACCCGGAGGACCGCTCGCTCAATGTTTTTATCAAGGAGGAGGATAAACTGACCTTTCACCGCCATCCTGTAGCGCAGAGCACCGACTGCATCCGCGGCAGAGTGGGCTATACGCGGGGGCTCCACGTCTGGCGGATCCACTGGCCGGCGAGACAACGAGGGACACACGCTGTGGTGGGAGTAGCCACGTCCGATGCCCCCTTACACTCGGTCGGCTACACGGCACTAGTAGGCAGTGACTCTGAGTCCTGGGGGTGGGACTTGGGCAGGAACCGACTGTACCACGACAGTAAGAACCGGGCCCAGGTTTCCCTACCTTCGTATCCGTGTTTCTTAGAGCCTGAGGAAGCTTTCGTATTGCCGGACGCTCTTCTAGTGGTGTTGGATATGGACGAGGGCACGTTGAGTTTCATGGTGGACGGACAGTACCTCGGTGTGGCCTTCAGAGGCCTGAAGGGGAAGAAGCTGTACCCGATCGTCAGTGCCGTGTGGGGCCACTGTGAGATCAGCATGAGATACGCCAACGGACTGGATCGTAAGTGTCCTCCTCCTTTTTTTCCCCCTCTGCTATCTCTCACAGGAACTAATAAGTAGAGGTTTTTTGCAATGCGTCATTGTATAAGATGGTAATACAATGATATAGAAAAATGCTCATTGCCGCTGATTTGCCAGGATATTAGAAGCAGCATGGTATGAGGTCCTTTCAACCAAAGTGATCACGAAGGAGAGCAGATGAGGAAAGGAGGTCTTTAAAGCTGGGATCATCAACTAGTTTCAGCCCCTGGCCAATTTCTTGAGTGGATGGTCAGGGACCCGGAAACATATTTACAAATCATTTGTATTTTATTTTACCTTTTATTTAACTAGGCAAGTCAGTTAAGAACAAATTCTTATTTTCAATGATGGCCTAGGAACAGTGTAACCCACTATTCCTAGGCTGTCATTGAAAATAAGAATTTGTTCTGCCTGTTCAGGGGCAGAACTACAGATTTGTACCTTGTCAGCTCGGGGATTTGAACTTGCAACCTTTCAGTTACTAGTCCAACACACTAACCACTAGGCCACCCAAACAGATGCAATATTGGACAAACCTTGCTTATATATATCTATATATCACTTAGTTATGCGTGCGAGTACTTTTGGAACAGCTTTCCAAAATTTAAGTCACTTGGAGCTGATCTGCTGGTCTTTTCAGACTTTCTTTTTTTTATATGTCCAAAAAGAGACTTGGGACAAAACATTTTTTTTTTCTCAGACCATGTGGGCCAAATAAGTTTGGGAAGCCTGCTTTGAAGGGTGGGTGGAACTTTGCATTGCGTCATTATAGGATGCTTTCCTGGAATAGCTACAATTACTGTTCAGAACATCAGAGGGCAGATACAGACGCCAAACAGAACCATATCTGCCTACAGTATCTTGTTGTCATTATCTACCCATAAAGAGGGAGTGTGGACATTGAAGTCATTTAACTTCGCAATGAACAGGGTTCTTTGTTTACTGCACTGTTGATATGTCACGTTTAATTTGATAACACATACAGCCGTACCACTTTGAGATATAACACATTGTATGATAGTATAGAAGCAGTATATCAATTACAAAGGATTAAAAACACGTGACGACTTCTGTGGTGGTCTTATATCTAGGGCTGTGATGGTCATGGACTTTTGGGTGACGGTAGCACATTTTTCTCCTCCGCTCCTGACTATGTGCTGCCATAGAAAAAAATAATGAGCACCCCCATTCAAGTCAATGATGGCATAGTGGGTGGACTAGCGGTCATTGCAAGTGTACCCATAGGAGAAAAGCAGGAAGTAAGTTATCAGCCACATCCAGTTAAAATCATTTGAATTCTGCTTTAACGTGGGAATTGAATGGAAATACCAGGCATCCTTTGCGAGTGTACCCAAGCGTTTACCAGTCAAATTGACAGAATTAGAAGTTCCAAGCCCGTTCTATGCGGGATGTTGCCATGGCAGCCGAAGACGGATTTGCTTGTTTCAGCAAGGAGTAACCGAGTTGAATCACATTGTTAAGAGTCCATGTTATGGCCGAAACGGCCTCGAATGCCCGGCTGTTTCCCTTGCACACACAGTATAACAGTGCATTCGGAAAGTATTCACATCCCTTGACGACATTTTTTACTTTAGGCTTATTCTAAAATGGATTAAATAAAAAATACAAATCCTCAGCATCTACCCCATAATGACAAAGCAAAAACTAGTTTTTAGTAATGTTTGCAAATTTATAAAAAAACAAACTTATCACATTTAAGTATTCAGCCCTTTACTCAGTACTTTGTTGAAGCACCTTTTGGCAGCGATTACAGCCTCGCGTCTTCTTGGGTATGACGCTACAAGCTTGGCACACCAGTATCTGGGGAGTTTCTCCCATTTTTCTCTGCAGATCCTCTCCAGCTCTGTCAGGTTGGATGAGGAGTGTCGCTGCATAGCGATTTTCAGGTCTTTCGAGAGATGTTCGAATGGGTTCAAGTCCGGGCTCGGGCTGGCCTACTCAAGGACATTGAGACTTGTCCTGAAGCCACTCCTGCGTTGTCTTAGCTGTGTGCTTAGGGTCATTGTCCTGTTGGAAGGTGAACCTTCACCCCAGTCAGATCCTTAGCAGGTTCTCATCAAGGATCTCTGTACTTTGCTCTGTTCAACTTTCCCTCGATCCTGCCTAGTCTCCCAGTCCCTGCCTCTGAAAAACATAGGGATGGTGCCAGGTTTCCTCCACATGTGACGCTTGACATCCAAGCCAAATAGTTCAATCTTGGTTTCATCAGACCAGAGAATCTTGTTCCTAATGGTCTGAATTCTTTAGGTGCCTTTTGGCAAACTCCAAGTGGGCTGTCTTGTGCCTTTTTGCTGAGGAGTGACTTCCGTCTGGCCACTGTACCATAAAGGCCTGATTTGGTGGAGTGCTGTAGAGAAGGTTGTCCTTCTGGGAGGTTCTCCCACCTGGAGCTCTGTCAGTGACCATCTAGGAAGTCTTGGTGATTCCAAACTTATATTTAACAATGGAGGCCACTGTTCATGGACCTTCAATGCTGCAGAAATGTTTTGGTACCCTTCCCCAGATCTGTGCCCCGACACAATCCTTTGTCCTGTTTTTGCACTGTCAGCTATGTGACATTATATAGACAGGTGTGTGCCTTTTACAAATCATGTCCAATCAATTGAATTTGAAAATTAAAGAGCCGCACACTCTAGGAGCTCAGATGCAAAAATTGAATTACCAACGATTCGACAGACAAGCTGTCTTCATCGGGTATAAATCTGAGACCAATTGGTACACTCTGATATACCACCCCAAGATATTCCTGAACAACGTCTATTTGCGCCCCTACTGGATGGAAATTTACAAGTAATGGCTGTGATCAATGCAATGACCTTGATAATTTATTGTTAAAACTAGAGGCTGCCTGGATCTTTAACTTAAAGAACTTTGCGCCCTTCGGTCTCAACGTAGACTTTGATCTGAAGCCATTCTTGTGATTATTGTGACTTTGCCATTGTAATTGTTTGTAAGCTTGTGTAAGTCTAAAATTAATTTCTGATCATATGCTATCCATTTGTTTGTATGACACTTTAATATTTGGTAATTAACCAATGATATTAGGCCACTCTTGGCCATGATTACAGACGCCTGTGTCTTATGACAATATAAACGAGTCATTCCACAGTGTTTGATTACACCCTGATGAAGACCGCTTGGCTGTCGAAACGTTGGTAATTACATTTTGGCATCTGAGCTCCTAGAGTGTGCGGCTTTTATTTTCAACTTTTCTACTCTGCCAGCCAGCACCTCGCCTAAATAAGTGTGCGTTTCTTTTTCTTCTAGATCAATCAATTGAATTTACCACAGGTGGACTCCAAGTTGTAGAAACATCTCAAGGATGATTAATAGAAACAGGATGCACCTGAGCTCATTTTCAAGTCTCATAGCAAACGGTCTGAATACTTGTGTAAATAAGGTGTATGTTTTTATTTAATACATTTGCTAACATTTCTAAAACTGTTCGCTTTATCATTGTGTGTAGATTGAGGAAATTTTTTTTTTTATTAAATCCATTTTAGAATAAGGCTGTAACGTAACAACATGGAAAAAGTGAAGGGGTCTGAATACTTTCTGTGTATTCTCAGCAAAAAAGGACCCTGTCTTTCAAAGATGATAATTAATACAAATCCAAATAACTTCACAGATCTTCATTGTAAAGGGTTTAAACACTGTTTCCCATGCTTGTAGGCAATTAAGGTCACAGTTATGAAAACCTAGGACACTAAAGAGGCCTTTCTACTGACTGAAAAACACCAGAAGAAAGATGCCCAGGGTCCCTGCTCATCTGTGTGAACGTGCCTTAGTTATGCTTCAAGGAGGTATGAGGACTGCAGATGTGGCCAGGGCAATAAATTGCAATGTCTGTGCTGTGAGACATCGAAGACAGGACGAACAGCTGATCGTCCTCGCAGTGGCAGACCACGTGTAACAACACCTGCACAGGATCGGTGCATCCGACCATCACACCTGTGGGACAGGTACAGGATGGCAACAACTGCCCGAGATGCACCACGAACGCAAAATCCCTCCTTCAGCGCTCAGACTGCCCGCAATAGGCTGAGAGAGGCTGGACTGCGGGCTTGTAAGGCAGGTCCTCACCAGACTTCACCGACAACAACGTAGCCAATGGGCAGAAAGGACTGGCAAAAAGTGCTCTTCGCTGATGAGTCGCGGTTTTGTCTCACCAGGGATGATGGTCGGATTCGCGTTTATCGTCGAAGGAATGAGCGTTACGCCGAGGCCTGTACTCGAGTGGGATCGATGTGGAGGGGCCATCATGGTCTGGGGTGGTGTGTCACAGCATCATCGGACTGAGCAGGCAATCTCAACGCTGTGCGTTACAGGGGAAAAAAATCCCCCCTCTTGTGGTAACCTTCCTGCAGGCAATGCCAAGACCTCTCATTATAGAAGTCTAACCATTCTTCCTTCATATAATATATTTCTGAACATGTGGTGAGAATCTCTGGTCTCAGTTTAAACGGTCTCTTTGAGAGAATTGTTTAACACACACACACACACACACACACACCTGCAAAGAGTGTTCTCATAACAGACTTTTTATCTGAACCCCCCCCTACAGAGTCATATCTGATATTACAACATGGAATGTTTTTGTCTTGTTGCTGGGTGGAAACCGAAAGGAAAAAAGCTCCTGTAAAGTTTGTGTTTCTTGCTCGACGAGACCCTTGGTGTCTGAAACCAGAGGAAGACCTGGGGATTATCACCACACACTCACACACTGACCTTTCTTTGAAGTTGTAAGGTTTGTTAAACCTGTAGTTTTCATACCACTGCGCACATCAGATGACTGTTACGAATATTTTTTGCCCCAGTGGCTTATGTTGGTCTTTTCCTGAGTTAAGGCCTTGTTCAAAGCAGCCTATTTGTTATCCAAAACGCATTTAACCGAACTGTTCACATTTACCATTTTGGTGCTGTTGAATATCACGGATTGGAACCGCAATTGTCTAGCTCTGAGAATCTCGAAGCCTGTTCAAAGCACCCGTTTAAAAGTATTTTCAGTGCCTGAAAAATGCTTTTAGACAGTTGAAAGTGGGCTTTCAAGCTTAGTGCTGGGAAAGTAGAACGAATGTTGAAAGCTCTCCTTGAAAGGTGGTAGTGTTAAAGAAATGGCTGCCGGTGTACAGTAGGAGCTGAAAGCCTCGGCTAAAGACCCGTTTTTGAAGATGTGACGCGCCTTCATGCGTTTACACGTGTCTGTGTGCAAGATGTATTTGTGTGAACGCCTGTGTGCGCCTTAATGTTTCTGCATGTTTTGTGCACTTACGTATGCATGTTTTTGAGTAGGCCTAGGTCTGTGGGTGTGTTAGCGAGGGGGGGGTGTCTCTGATTTATTTATATGCCAAGGCATGACCATCAGAATAATGAAATTCTGCCTTTTACAGAAGGAGAAAGAGGGAGAGATGGGGCAACAGAATGAAACATGAGGGCTTTGAACTTTTCAGTCTATAGCATCTAAATGAGCACGAAGGCACAATAAACAAGCTGGGGAAGTAGAGCCATATATGGGGTGACATGCCATGCATCAATATGCTCCCATGATATATATTGAGAAATATGTGGATTTATTTGAGGTCACGTCCTGAATCAATCAGGGGAAACCCCAGATGCTTGTGATCGGGATGCTTTCAATTTACTGTGAAACAACAAGGAAGGTAGATACCCTTGACAAATGCAATTTTTTTGGTGGAGAGAAATGTAGAGATGGGAAAGCTAGTTGTCCTCCATAGAGGTGTGTGATTTCTAGAGTTATTTTTCTGGAATTGATATAAGATGTGACTAAATAGATGCACATTTTGAGCACTGCCAACAAGTGATGTTTAGATTGTTGGAATTGAGATGAAGTATGAATTAACCTAGCAGCAGCTGTTGTGTTAGCACACTTGACTCACTGTTATGAAGTCCTCATGAATGTCTGTCTGCCACTGGGATGTGTGTGTGGATCTGCTCCTGTTTGTGTGGGTGTTGGCTTGTCTCTGTGGACATGTATTTATTTTATTTTTGCTTGTTGGAGTGTGTGTGTTTGCTTATCCTCATGGGAGTCTGTGGACTGTGTGTAGGAGGAAGCCAACAACTGAGTTTTCCCAGAAATCCCCTGGAATTCTCTGGCTCTGTGTTGATTTGAAGTGGGTGAAGTGAACGCTCTGACTGGGGTGAGCTTCCAGAGCAGAGAAAGGAAAGACGGCGGGGATGGAGAAGAGGGTGGGTGGAGGGATAGAGGGACTCTGCTGTCTGTGAGGTCCAGTGTCTGTATTGGGAAACTAATGTTACGCCCAGTGGGCTTTGGCTGAGACGCAGGCAGCCACTGTATGTATTGCGTGTGCGTCATTGTATCATGTGCCTTCATCCCATCCAGTGATGCTCATAGAGCCCCAGTGTCGTGAACAGCGGGGTGGGACAGGCACAATGTCGTGTGTGTGTAATTTATGTGAGCGGGGAGAGCGTCTGTCAGACAGGGAGCCGTGTGTGTCCTGTGTTTCTCGCCACAGAGCCCCAGTGTGTGTCTGTGATCAGTGGGCTGAATCTGTCTGGTGCTTTGCTACTAATGGGGTCCCCTCTCTGGTGCCCAGGAATGTGCGTCAGCCAGCCGGTACACACACACACACACTAAGACCTCACTCACCCCCTTATCATAGCATCATGATTCACCTAGCTCATGACTGTCAGTCAGTGTGTGGTGGGGACTGTGTTCAGGACTTTGGAGAGCCGTGTGAGTGAGAGACGGTCCTCGGAAGTAATGATTGTGAGACGGGAGAGCCATGTGTATGTCTGTCACGTAGCCCAGTGTGTGCGTAGATTATAGTTATAGGCAGATCCAGAAAGGAGTGTTTCCAGAGTAGTGTGGTGCCAGGGATGCCTGTGTGTCTGGGGCTCTCTGTGTGTGTGTGTGTGTGTGTGTGTGTGTGTGTGAATGGTAATGCTTGGCAGTACAATAATGACTTTATGTAATAGGGCTTCCTGCATTGACGAATAGTATGGAGTTTATTAGATTGATGGATTGCAATGCAGAACATGAAGAAATTGACAGCCATTGTATCTCCCAAAAAAGCTGTTTGGCTTTTCTCATCTTTTCTGCTATGGCCTATTGCCCCCAAAGTAGCTCAGCACGATGGGCTACTTTAGTTCGCACAGTTTCTCAAAGAATTAGAATTTGTTGTGGTCCGGATACATGGCTGCTATTTAGCTTGAGTTACAACCTTATGTGACCTTTGGTGTACATCTCCCATTAACATCGACGCATTTTACATGAATGAACCAAGCATCAAAGTTATTCCTCTGTCGTGCTCTGTATCTCACAGCAGGCAAGTTGGTAATAAGCAGATAATGTACTCTACGTCCTCCTCGCTTGCCGCTATGGTGAACAACACTGATAAAGCAGCAATATACAGGTAAGTGATAAAATAAAGGAAACGCCATACATGGTGTCTTACTAAATAGGGTGTTGAGCCACCAGAATGGCGTCATTGGCCTAGATTCTCCATGTGTCTGGAACTCTATTGGAGGGATGCGACACCATTTTCCCATAATTTGGTGTTTTGTTGATGGTGGTAGAAAACCTATCAGGCGCCGCTCCAGAATCTCCCAGAAGTTTATACATGACCCTAACCATGATTGGATGTTAATTTTGCCTAAAGACATAGCAGCTCTGTTTCTAGATCCTTAGCAACATTGCAGTATTTGTATTTCTTTTTTGTTACTTCTTACGTTATCCCAGACCGTTTTTGCATTAGTTTTTACTATCACAGAGGTGTTAACTCACCAGAACAGAAATACAACTTTCCTGAATTGAATTCTGTTGTTCATACCCCCCCCCCCAGCCTATCCCTGAGGCTGCTCCAAGACACCGCCCGCGGAGAAGAGGTATTCAGAGTCTTCTAGTCCGACTCGGGAAGCCTGCACACCATTCACCGCTTCGTAGTATATGTTTGGTCCCTGGACAATTGCAGTACGTTCGTAAAGTATCCCGGTCCCACAGTTGACGGTATATGTCAAAGCAAAACCCAAGCCATGATGTCGAAGGAATTGCAGGTAGAGCTCCGAGACGACATGATTGTGTCGAGGAACAGATCTGGGAAAGGGTACAAAAACATTTCTACAGAATGAAGGTCCCCAAGAACAGTGGCTTCCATCATTCCTAAAATGTAAGTTTGGAACTACCAAGACTTTTGCTAGAGCTGGCCACCTGGCCAAACTGCGCAATCTGGGGAGAAGGGCCTTGGTCAGGGAGGTGACCAAGAACCCGATGGTCACTCTGACAGAGCTCCAGAGTTCCTCTGTGGAGATGGTTGTCCTTCTGGAAGGTTCTCCCATCTCTGCAGCACTCCACCAATCAGGCCTTTATGGTAGGGTTGCCAGATGGAAGCCGCCACTCAGTAAAAGGCACATGACAGCCTGCTTGGAGTTTGCTTAAAGGCACCTAAAGGACTGAGAAACTGAATTCTCTAGTCGGATGAAACCAAGATTGAGCGCTTTGGCCTGAATACCAAACGTCACGTCTGGAGGAAACCTGGCACCATCCCTACGGTGAAGCGTGGTGGCAGCATTATGCTGTGGGGATGTTTTTCAGCGGCAGGGACTGGGTGTTTAGGGTTGAAAGAAAGATGAAAGCAGTGAAGTGCAGAGGGATCCTTGATGAAAACCTGTTCCAGAGTGCTCAGGACCTCCAGACTGGGGTGAAGGTTCACCTTCCAACAGGACAATGACCCTAAGCGCACAGCCAAGACAACGCAGGAGTGGCTTCGGGATAAGTCTCAATGTTCTTGAGTGGCCCAGCCGGAGCCCGGACTTGAATCTGAACAAACATCTCTGGAGAGACTTGAAAATAGCTGTGCAGCGACGCTCCCCATCCTACCTGACAGAGCTTGAGAGAATCTGCAGAGAAGAATGGGAGAATTTCCCCAAATACAAGTGTGCCAGGCTTGTAGCTTCATACCCAAGAAGACTTGAGGCTGTAATCGCTGCCAAAGGTGCTTCAACAAAGTACTGAGTAAAGGGTCTGAATACTTATGTAAATGTGATATTTCAGTTTTTTTGTATTAATCTAGACACAATTCTCCATAATGAAAAAGCGAAAGCAGGTTATTAGAAATGTTTGCTAATGTATAAAAATAAACATTACATTATATAAGGTTTCAGACCCTTTGCTATGAGACTCGAAATTGCGTTCGGGTGCATCCTGTTTCCATTGCTCATCCTTGATCTTTCTCCAACTTCATTGGAGTCCACGTGGTAAATTCAGTTGATTGGATGAGACTTGGAGAAGCACACGCACACCTGTTTATATAAGGTCCCACAGTTGACAGTGCATGTCAGAGCGAAAACCAAGCCACAAGGTCGAAGGAATTGTCCGTAGAGCTCTGCGACAGGATTGTGTCGAGGCACAGATCTGGGGGTACCGAAAAATGTCAGCAGCATGGAAGGTCCACAAGAACAGTGTCCTCCATCCTTAAATGGATGACGTTTCGAACCACCAAGACTCTTACTAGAGCTGGATAGAGCTGGCCGCCTGGTCAAACTGAGCAATCGGGGGAGAAGGGCCTTGGTCAGGGGTGTGACCAGCAACCTGATGGTCAATCTGACAGAGCTCCAGAGTTCCTCTGTGGCGATGGGAGAATCTTCCAGAAGGACAACAGTCTCTGCAGCACTCCACCAATCAGGCCTTTATGGTAGAGTGCCAGACGGAAGGCATTCCTCAGTAGGCACATGACCGATCGCTTGCGGTTTGTCAAAAGGCACCTAAAGAGACTCTGAGCATGAGAAACAAGATTCTCTGGTCTGATGAAACCAAGATTGAACTTTTTGGCCTGAAGGCCACGTGTCACATCTGGAGGAAACCTGGCACCATCCCTACGGTGAAGCACAGTGTTTTTCAAAGGCAGGGACTGGGAGACTGGTCAGGGAAAGATGAACGGAGCAAAGTACAGAGATCCTTGATGAGAACGAATTGAGCTTGAGAAGATCTGCAGAAAAGAATGTGAGAAAGACCCTGAAATACAGGTGTGCCAAGAAGACTGAAATCGAGGCTCTAATCGCAGCCAAAGGTGCTTCAACAAAGTACCGAGTAAAGGGTCTGAATACTTAGGTACACGTGATATTTATATGTAATTGTTTCTGTTTTTGCTTCCTCATTTTGGAGTGTTGTGTATAGATTTTGTCCCTTTTTAGAATAAGGCTGTAACAACAATTTGGGATAAAAGGGTGTCTACTTTGAAGAATCTCAAATATAAAATATTTAAATGAAACACTTTCCATGTGTTATTTCATAGTTTTGACGTCTTCACTTTATTCCACATTGTAGAATATAAAGAATACCCCTTGAAAGAGTAGACGTGTCCAAACTTTTGACTGGTAGTGTATATATGCGGTGGTGTCAGGAAGACCCAAAAATAGTCCGACTACCGTCACCTAAGTCATGGACTGTTCTCCCTGCTACCACACGGCAAGTTACCGGAGTGCCAAGTCTAGGTCCAATATGCTTCACAGCTTCTCCACCCAAGACATAAGACTGCTAAGCAATTAATCAAATGGCTACCTGGACTATTTGCATTGTTTTTATTTACACTGCTGCTACTTGCTGTTTATTATCTGTGTATAGTCACTTTAAATTACTTCGGCTAACCTGTACCCCCGCACATTGACTCGGTACTGGTACCCCCTGTATATAGCCTTGTTACTTTTAAAAAAATGTTAGTTTTTACTTAAGTTTAACTACAATGCAGTTAAGAAAATAGAGTTAAGGGCTTGCAAGTAAGCATTTCACTGTAAGGTCTACACCTTTTGTATTCCTTCACATGCGACAAATACGGAAAAGGAGGAATACAGAGGAGGTAGAGAGGAATTGGTGAATCCAAGTAGAGGAGTGGACTTGGCAGTCCTTTTTGGGGAAGGGACACGGTACAGCTGTGGCAGATATTTCAGCCTTCCCTGTCCTGTGGGAGTTTGTTGCACAAACATGAGGATTCTCTCATCCCTCTCTCTCTCCCTGTTGAAAACACGGTGAGAAGAGAATCTCTCTCTCTCTCTCTGCCAAGCTAAATATGAGCGAGATTAATTTCTCACTCTAAATATTTGAAAGTTATGCCAACACTATCATTTTAATTAGCATATGTGTGTGAAAGAGAAGGGGGGGGGGTTGGACAGAGAAGACTGATAGGGCCAGGAGTTTTTCCTGGCGTTGTCAGGTATTCTGGAAACACTCCTGGTCCTGAAGCATGGGCTCTGTGTATTAGAGCTGCGTCTATAACAACTGGTACATGACCCTTTTTAATTGTTTATTATAAAGCATGTTTTAAAGCTTGGTAGGAAGACCATGACACTCCTGTGTGTGTGTGTAAGCTCCGTGCCTCCATGTAGCCCCCATCGCGTGTGCCAGGACTCTGGAGAGAAGCTGCTACCGCTAATGGGTGCTTGGTTAGTGTCCAGCAGACTGGAGATACTCTAGGGAACAGGGAGAGTTTGCGCATGAGGCTAATAGCAGCTTTGCCCAGAACTAAGCACTAACCCTACTGTGCTGCAGCACACTGTTAGCATTGAGCTCTGGATAAATGCCAACTCACTAACAGCCTGGCTGCAGGGAGCTGGTTGGCTGGCAGCTCACAGCTTGGGCCACTTCCTGTTATGTTGACTGATCTATAAATCATCTAACCCATACTGGTTTATGAATGGATCCTTATTGTATAGAGAATTTGATAAAATGCCACTTCTGGCCGTGTACAAAACTGAATAAATAGGAGGGAAAGCCAATGGGGTCAACTGCCGGAAGAGCAGGCCAACGTGGAGAGAAAATAGTTTTTCAAGCGTCTCCGGCATTGCAGGTCCATATGCCTAGGTAATATTCCGTTTAGCAATAGTACATCCTAGCACCAGGGAGTTGCATATTCGAGGCTACAAATGCCTTACGTAGTTGGGTAACCTGATTTTAAGTAGTTCAGAAAAAAGCAAAGTAGTAGTAGTGTTTGTCTTTATTTCCCCCTCTTCCGTCTCGCTCGCTAAAGCGACGACAGGGCTGTGTAGATTGGGAGTTATTGTACAGGGAATCAAAGATAATTGGCACATTTATAAAGAGGGGGAAAAAGAGTCAGGATGTGGTGTGGACTTGCATGCACACAATGCACAGGACACCGGAACACTAACACGCCGCACACACAAAAAGACACGTCACAATTTGTATATTTAAAACATTTATTTAGTTTTCATATAAATTGGGTAATAACCTTACCATACTACTACATAAGTCAAAGATTCACAGGAAGACCATTTCTGCAGATGATGCCAACACCCCCGGAATGGCTTGCAGTTTCCCCATCCGTATAAAGAGCCACTGGGCCGCCAGAGCTCACACTGCTCAGAGAACTCCCTCTTCACTCTCCTGTAAAAGTCAACCTTGCATCACAACTCCATGTGCTTGTGGAAGAAGACATTGCCTGCTCAGGCAGGTTGTGGTGGTGGAAGCTGGCCATGTTTAGGGACTTCCAGTACCACTCACAATGTAAGACCTTGTAGAAGCTCGGGAGGGCCTAACCTAAATTCACACAACACAGTCTGTAGATTTACCTAAATGAATATGTGGAATGTTGAGGAATACTCTAAAATAAGCAATGATAACCCTGACAAGAATACACTATTTGAGTCTGACCATTGACAATGATATTTGATAGTACCTTCCTGCAAGACTAATGTCCCTGTGGAAACCATGGTCCCATAACTATTTCCATGTTAAAAATGCTATGTCATTCAACCTACAGTTGCAGCCAATGTGTGGTGTTCAATGTAGGCCTGCATTCCGTGAGAGAACATGCAGGGCTTGACGTTGACCTGTTTATCTACTTCTCCTTCTGACAAGGTGACTGGAAATGTTTGCAAGAAACCATAAAATAAAATGCATTATTACAGAGCGTCAGATAAATTATGCTACCCTCTGCCTATTGAATGCTTAGCTTATTCAAGCCTCTCTCAAACACTGCCCCTTTTTAAGAAGGGAAAACAAATCTCTTTACTTGAATCACTTCCCCATTGATCTATAACTGGGCTAATAACTAAGCAGCACAGGATATGAACAAACGTGCCCATGTGGCTACAGGAAGCTCTCGCGTTGATCTCAAAACAAGCGTATCTACTCACGACCCGCTGATGCTTTTATCACAGTCCAATTCAAAGTGAATGGCACAGAGCCATATATGGCAATGCTCTATTTGCATATAGGCCTACTGCAGCTCTGATTTGGTTATGCACCGGTCTGTGTAGAGTAGGGGCTGAGTAGTGTCAATGCAACAGAATACTACTCCGTGTTCTGCATACAATAAAATCTCTTGCGTTGTTTTCCATACTAATAAGTCTTGCATGTTTTGTTTCTGTGTGTTGCGTTCAAAGTGGCTAATATTGTGTTAATTCGATCACAATTCCCACAGTGAAGGGAACCGTTGATATGGAAAACTCTACAAAGTTGAGTCAAGTTCAATCTCATGCTTCTCTGCTCGGGCTGATAGTTCTTCTGGGGAGCTGGGCACCGAGCTTAGAGAACGTTGGTTGCAACAATCACCCAGATATGTTGTGATATGCAATTACCGCTCACTCTGTTTCTTTACTTTATTGTAGAAAAATTTATTAATGGACCCTCGGACGAAAAGGGAATTTTCCTCTTCGTCTAATAGTCAAGACGTTGGCTTCTCACGTGGTAGACTCAGGTTCATATCCCGCTTTTTCCGTGTGTGGTGTGTGTAAGCATCATCTGGCTCAAATGCTGTTTAGTTATATGGATAGGGGTAGTCCTCGCCCCTCTGGGACCAACTGGGGGGGGGCTCAGGTGAGACAGCCAACCTACGGCGGGCAAAGGGACCCGATAAATACCTCCTGTTCTGTTATGAGAGAAGCCACACTTGACCGTGACTATACATGGCAATAAAGGCAACATCTCTGGGAGATTCACTGTATACCGCCAACTTATATATGGGAAGGAGAATAGACTGCAGTAGCTTACACCCACCAGTCCAGTCTCACTTTCTCTGCCTGTGGGCTGTTTTGGATATAAACACAAGGTTTCACAAAAACTGTTGGCTATACAGAGGGTCTCCAGACCACACAGCGTTGTGGAAACTTGTCTAGCTGCTAAGTATACAGGCGAGGTATTTAGCTCCAGGCTAGTGGTCACCAACCTTTTTCTGAGTCAAGATCACTTTCGCAGTCAATGTAAGCCGAGATCTACCGCAGTCTTTTTTTAAACATGACTTACATTTTTTAAACATTTAACCTAATAAAAACAGTTCTGTAGGAATGAGGCTTGTGCAGTAGCCTAGGCCTTGTATATTATCACAGCATATTGGCTATAAGCCTGGCCCTGCCAATATTGTTATTGTCCTAACATATTAAGCCTATATTTCAAAACTCACACATCGATAACAAAATAGATGAATTGGTTTATCACTTGAGGCACAGCTGAGCATACATTTGAAACAATTCGCTTTTTTACTTTACTGGAATGATGGTACCTGCATCTGATGGTCATGGGGGGAGGGGGGTTCGCACTCGGATCCCACTCAGATTTTGTTTTCAGAGTTCCCAGTTGTCTTGAATGCACTGAAGCCTGAAGTCGGAGATGACTGACTTCCCAGTTGTCTTTAACATGTCATTAGTCTCCGCAAAGAGGCCGAGAGAGTAACAGAGGATCGGCCTCATGGTCCCTGCTCTCTCCTTCCTTTCCTCCGGTGAGACTGACCAGAGGGGACAGCGTCTTCCACCCGATGGCGATACTCAATCCGCACTGCATCTGCCTCATGCACAAATTCATGTTCCTATGACCAGAGAAAGTGAAATATTCCTTGACATTTGAAATGGATAATAAAGACGCAGGGCTATCGATACACTTGGCTAATCATTCATCGCAGCTGCAGCGTGAGTGGATGTGGGGAGAAGAATGTTATGTTTGGTAATGGACCTAGTGTTGGATAAAAACAGAGTTGACAATTCCCAATAAATACTTCGACATGAACTCACTCATAAAAGCAGCAGCTCTTTGCTCTATTCTTTTTGAAAGTCTCCGTGGTCATGGTTTTGAAAGTAATGCAATCTCATGTAGGCTGTGGCCAGGTCATGGAAGCTGTAGGCACCGGTGACTTGAGCTAATCCGATTGGCCAGCATAATGGGGGCACTCGATTTTTAGCCACAGGTCAGCCGGGTAGGCAGAGATGGTCTTTTCCGACAAATTGAAATGGTTGCGCAGGGATTATGAATCAGTGCACCTACTGCGCAACACAACAAAAAATAATAATAAAGCAGCGAACGCCTTTTGTCTTTGTTTTCTCTACAGAAATGTTTGGCGATTTGACCAGGCGATCTCAACCGACCGGTTGGTGACCACTGCTCTAGGCTATGCTCAGTGCCCTGCAGGCAGACCAGGGGAAAGGTGCTGTGTCATAAGTAGTCCTCATTTTATGTACCTGAAGAACATGTTTTTAATGGCTGTCAATTTCCATAAATTCCACCAGCACAGTAGGTGAGCAGTCATGACGGAACGGACACTTACGTAGTCAACGCTTCTTCCCTGCTTGAACTGACAAATGGGGAATCTATTGAAGAATTGTAAATACCTTCTAATGGGTTGAAAGACACTGGGAGAATGTGATTTCACACATGACTTTCCCTCTGTTTCTTTCCTCCCAAGTGCTCCATTTACACTAATATTTTCCTCCATTTTTGCTCACCTCTAATGGGCTGGTAGATTTGTCATGGAAACTGACAGCTGTCGCTAACCAACTGAGACAAAGAGATGTGAGGAGGAAATGAGTTGTCACTTGAGAGGAGTAGGTAGGGGAACGTTGGATTCGTAAGTATGCAATCTCATTGGAGATTTATGCTTACTGAGGCCTTTTAGGATAGTCTTTTTCAAACCTGCGTCGACCGGTGCACGGACGTACGCTCACACACATTACGTACGCACCCCTCTGCTCGCTTTCATTCCCTTGGACGTAATTGTACTTTGTTTAAATCAGCCTCTGATTGCTTTCATTCCCTTGGATGTAATTTTACTTAATTTGTTTAAATCAGCCTCTGATTGCTTTCTTCTCTGTGTAATCAAGATGTACAATGATCTAGACACACACACACACACACACACACTTGGGAGGTTCCGGGGCCATTAACTCATTGTCTTTCGCTAATGAGTGCTGAATATAAAAGGAGCACAGAGAAGGAAGCCCCCTGTCCATTTTGTTCGGTAAGCCATGGATAGCACTCAAATCAACGATTACATTTCCCCTCCCGACATGTCCAATTAAGCACGGTCTTCCCTTCATTCAGCTGAACCTTCTATTCAACCTGCTTCTTGAATTGTCTTTTTTTTATTCAGTCATTTTCTTTTTGCTTTAGGCAAAGTGAATGTGGATACATTTTTGGACTAATGTTTTTTATATATATATATATATATATGATATATATATATAATGAATCTGTACATTTCCAATGGAGTTTTGGTATTTGGAGTCCTGAATGTTGCTTTAGGGACTTTAGCGTCTTTGAAAAATGAGGAGGAAACACTAGTTTATAAATTCTAATAATAGTGTCACTCAACACTGAAGTATTTTGGTGTGAAAGCAAAGGGTTACCATGGTTGCATTTCCTCTTCTCCATGGGCTGATGTCATCACCTAAAGTCTTGCACAGTTGCTCTACTACCTTACCTCAGCTCCAAGGCATCTGCACATACGTACTCCGCCAACATATAGAGGACATGACTTGTGCATTTTACTCACTTTTATATTGCAGGTAAGTATATCCATGTTCCCCGTTCTATCAGTAGTCATTTGTGTTATTCAATCTTGATCCTGGAGGGTGTGCAAGCTGTCATTCAACTAATCTCACTGCTTTTCAAGCACTTTGATTCGTTGAATCTGTTTTCTCATTTAACAAAACCTGCACATCCCCTGGGTCTCCAGGACCAAGATTGAAGAACACTTTTTTTGTATGATAAGCCAAGCCCATGTTGGCGGTAAAGAAAATCCATCAGTAGGAGGCACACTTTCCTCCTTGACCAACTTGACCTTTTCCGACCCAGTCCTCTTGAATGAGTGCTTCAACAGAGCTATTTTGTTATGAAACAACATGCTCTGACCTCTTGTTGCTTATGCTCTTAACCGAACAAAGGGGATCAAAAGCTATTGTAGCCACTTTGAGGAGATGGTATTACCATGCGGCACCTGCTTTCTGTCCTCTCCTGCTAAGTGAGCGAAAAATCAATTTTGGTTGTCTCTTTCATATACAGTGCCCACTCACCCTCTCCTCCAGCCTGGCTTTCTACCCAGCTAGGGAACCCCGCTATAGTCAGCTTTGACCAATTCTGCCACCTCAATGCTCTGTACTCGGATCACTCCTCGGGTACATCTCAATAGTCTCAAGTGGCTTTGTCTCCTTTCTTTAATCTGCAATGGTGCAGGAGTTGGACAGGTGAAAGTAAATGGTGTTCAGTCCACCATACTAAGTTCCCTACTCTATTCTCTTCCGGAGGCCACAATTAAACTATTGAGATGCACCCCAATTATTCTCCATAGCCTGGTCACGTTACTGTGTTGTGGTTGAATTCTGGGTGGTTTCAGCAAATATTGACCTTAGCTACATACACATCCTCTCTTCAAGTAATGTGAATCTGGTTTTAGCCTTACCAAACATTATCATAAAGTACTCTTACTCTGTGCGGGTGTGAATGATGCTTGCCCTATAGGATAACTGCCCTGGGATGTGCCAGCCAGAACGTGACAATGTTCCAAACTTTGAACGTCATTCACCCTTCTAAATGACCACAGCAAGATCTTTGCCTCGACGGAAGGGTAGTAGTGATGAAGTTAGTAGATCATCCAAAAATGAAATTGTTGGGCTGCATTTCATTCCAGAGTTGCCACCTCTATTCTGTCCATACTTCCATTCACTGCGACCTTGGAGGCGAAAGCAATATGGCAGACATTGCTTATAAACCTGCCAAGTAGCCTCAGGTCTGTGTCAAGGGGAGTGAATGCGAACAGGAGGTAAGGGCACAAACCTTTGGAAAGAAATGGAGATTTTGTTTGTTTGGTTTATGTATGCACTTGACTAATGCAAGCACCACAGGGCTACAAGGCGAAGCCGAGACAGTTCTCATTGACAGCATTAATAAACCATCTCCAAGCTTCCAGCCGTGTAATTGAACTGTTTCAGCCAACAACTAGGTCACGTTATGGTGTTGGTCTCTCGCACTATCACCAAAAGTGACACGTCGGGTGTGACGGGCTCGTGAAGCTGAAAGGACAGTGACCGAAATATGCAGCACACTTCATGTTGGAGGGTGCACTTTTTTTTTTTTTTTTTTAATTTTACCCAATTTTCTTCCCAATTTCGTGATATCCAACTGTTAGTAGTTACTATCTTGTCTCATCACCACAACTCCCGTACGGGCTCGGGAGAGACGAAGGTTGAAAGCCATGCGTCCTCCGAAACCCAACCAAGCCGCCCTGCTTAACACAGCGCGCATCCAACCCGGAAGCCAGCCGCACCAATGTGTCGGAGGAAACACACCTGGCGACCTGGTTAGCGTGCACTGCGCCCGGCCCGCCACAGGAGTTGCTAGTGCGCGATGAGGCGAGAATATCCCTACCGGCCAAACCCTCCCTAACCCAGGCGACGCTAGGCCAATTGTGCATTGCCCCATGGACCTCCCGGCTGCGACAGAGCCTGGGCTCTGGTGCGATGCAGTGCTTTAGACCTCTGCGCCACCGGTGAGGCCCCTAGAGAGCGCACTTTTTGTAAAACACACAGGGCTGACAGAAAAACAGCGGTTGTGAATAAGCATGTTAAAGAATAAGCAGCCCATTCACTCTGGCATACAAAGACACAAGGTCCCAATCTTAAGAATACAGAAACACAAGGCTAAGCATTTCCCAATTTGAAATGTACAACTATTACTTCCCATGGCAAACACATTTTTCACATTAAGCACACAAAGTAACCAGTGATCTGAAGTTTAAATGCAACAGTATTTCACACGTTATTTTCAGAGATGGCTAACAACCACAAATGAGCTGCAATGAAAAAGCACAATTCTACTCACCAGATGATCATTTGTTGAAAGTTAATCTGAAAAGGGGGGAAGCTAGCAAATTAGCAACAACATCCTCGTCAATAACACCTGCTGCAGCCGCTGCAAACTAGCCCACAAAAAAGCTAGCTTGCTAGACTGTTGGGGAAAACAACTGTTTGCTATTGTGCTGTTGGCCTTCTAGAAGGGGGAGGTTGCCATACCTTTTTCTGTATAAAAAAAATGGTCCCACCCATTACAAGTTAAAATGTGATTGGTTGATTCCACTGTCACTCCAAATTTCTGTCCTAATACAGTTAAATGGCCTATCTAGCTTCAGCTTCTAAAGGCCTAGCCATTGGCTGACTTAGCTAACTAGATGTATCTCCCCGGAGACCACGCAAAACAAAATCCTGATTTTAGATTAAATCAGAATATCAATGAAAATAATAGAATATTTTTGAACAATGAATTTATATTAAAAGGACATTTTATATTAAACCACAACTATTTCATAATCCTTAGGCCTTCTCTGTAGGCCCTCGCAGTTCCCCATTGTTTTCCATTCGGGGTCACCTCTGCAAAGTGAAAGGGAGGTTAGTGGAACACCAGTTCAGAGATGCAACCCTTTTTTTGAAGAAGTGAAAGGATGAACGTCAAAGATTGGAACACACTCAGCCAGTGGTTTTCAACTTGTGGTCTGCATCCTTGCAGGTGGTCTATTTTTAATCGATTTTTTTTTTTTTTTTTTTTTTTTTTTTTAAATAACAGTTTGGAGTTTTAATGGTGTTATAATCAATTTTGCATTACTTTTCTAAATGCTAATGGTTTATAATAATGATAGGCCTTTATTCTGTTACATTCATTGATAAAATGTACTCTAAATTTAACCGGCAAGGTATTTAATGTAAAAAGGTCCTCAAGCTTTTGACTGATTTTAGTGGGCCCTCGAACTGAAAAGGTTGGGAACCGCTGCACTAGGATGCGTCCAACTTAAGAAAGTTTGCGAGCATTACAGTCCACATAGCCTAAGGGAACTATGTGCTTGAGTTATTAATTCCCGTCGTCCTTATCGCTAATCAGCATATGCCGGGTTGCGCTGTAGCTACATTAGTGCAGGTTTTATTAGTCATTTATCCCCACATGATATGACCTTTGCTAGCAGAGCTCAGAGTAACCTCTGCAGACTTGACTTTTGACGATCTACTTCATAGAGACTTAAATTAAGAGACTCCTGAACATGTCTTTCCTATCCCCCAAGCCCCCCCTCCCCTCACACTGGAGTGCTTGCTCTATCCTGTCTTCTCATTGACTCTTTACCTGCTCTCTTCCCAGTTACTCTCCCTCTCCCACACTTTCAGCATCCTCTTTCTCTCATGCTCCCTCATCTTCTAAATTAAATGTTCCCCCTGGTAGTCAGATGGAAGCAGTGTACCTTGTTAGCTCAAGATGCAATGCAGATCGAGATCCATTAACCTCTAGCGTCGAGCAATCCCGTATCCGGGAGTGTAATCATAGCCTCAAGCTCATTAGCATAACGCAACGTTAACTATTCATGAAAATCGCAAATGAAATAAATTTATTGGCTCACAAGCTTAGCCTTTTGTTAACAACACTGTCATCTCAGATTTTCAAAATATGCTTTTCAACCATAGCTACACAAGCATTTGTGTAAGAGTATTGATA
Organism: Oncorhynchus masou masou; assembly: GCF_036934945.1. Taxonomy (NCBI): domain Eukaryota; kingdom Metazoa; phylum Chordata; class Actinopteri; order Salmoniformes; family Salmonidae; genus Oncorhynchus; species Oncorhynchus masou. The sequence goes on along the minus strand of NC_088214.1, from coordinate 37,925,448 downwards.
GCATTGATAGCATTAAGCCTAGAATTCAGCAGGCAACATTTTCACAAAAAAAAAAGCATTCAAATAAAATAATTTACCTTGTTTTCAATGAGGAGACTCTCAGTTCGATAGCAAATGTTCAGTTTTTCCAAAAAGATTATTTGTGTAGGAGAAATCACTCCGTTTTGTTCATCACGTTTGGCTAAGAAAAAACCCCGAAAATTCAGTCATTACAATGCCAAACTTTTTTCCAAATTATCTCCATAATATCGACAAACATGGCAAACGTTGTTTAGAATCAATCCTCAAGGTGTTGTTCACATATCTATTCGATGATAAATCAGTGGCAGTTGCCTTTCTCCTCTGAACCAAATGGAAAAGTGCTCGCAGCTGGAGATTGCGTAATAATTTCGACGGAGGACACCAAGTGGACACCTAGTAAATGTTGTCTCTTATGGTCTATCTTCCAATGATATGCCTACAAATACGTCACAATGCTGCAGACACCTTGAGGAAATGACAGAAAGTGTAGGCTCATTCCTGGCGCATTCACAGCCATATAAGGAGACATTGGAACACAGCGCATTCAAAATCTGGGCCATTTCCTTTATGAAATTTCATCTTGGTTTCGCCTGTAGCATTAGTTATGTGGCACTCACAGACAATATCTTTGCAGTTTTGGAAACGTCAGTGTTTTCTTTCCAAAGCTGTCAATGCTCGAGCATCTTTTCGTGACAAAATATCTTGTTTAAAACGGGAATGTTTTTTTGTATCCAAAAATTAAAAAAGCGCCCCCTATATCGAAGAAGTTAAAGCAACGATGGACTGTCATTTCTCTTTGCTTATTTGAGCTTTTCTTGCCATAATATGGACTTAGCCCTGTTTGGTGAAAGACCATCTTCTGTATACCACCCATACCTTGTCTCAACACAAGTGATTGGCTCAAACGCATTCCACATTCAGGCACACCTGTTCATTGAAGTGCATTCCAGGTGACTACCTCATGAAGCTGGTTGAGAGAATACCAAGAGTGTGCAAAGCTGTCACGGCAAAGGGTGGCTATTTGAAGAATCTAAAATTATATTGGGATTTATTTAACACTTTTTTTTCTTTTTTTTACTTACTACATGATTCCATGTAATTTCATAGTTTTGATGTCTTCACTATTATTCTGCAATGTAGAAAATAACAACAAAAAAATTGAATGGGTAGGTGTACCAACTTTTGACTGGTACTGTAGTTTGGAAAGCAAATGCCTATTGTGGAAAAGAGAAGACTAATCTGTCTGTAGAAGCTACCAAATGTCTTCATCTTCTCTCCAATATTGAGCGAACAGCACTGTTATTCAAAGAAACTTAACTTAAGAGGCTATTGGCATGCTCTCTTTATACTGTAGCCTATTTATGTTGACTGACCATGTCTTAAAGCAACGATGGACTGTCGTTTCTCTTTGCTTATTTCAGCAGTTCTTGCCATAATATGGACTTTGTCTTTTACCAAATAGGGCTATCTTCTGTATACCCACCCATACCTTGTCTCAACACTATTTTCATTGGCCTGGGCCATAGGTTGCTTACATACTGATCTCAGTTTTGTCAGTGTTGGAATAGCCACTCATTTTGGTCAAATATGTGGTTTTAAAAAAGATTCTGCCAATGTCTCCAGTCATGTGGCTCAGTCGGTAGAGCATGGCGCTTGCAACGCCAAGCGTCGTGGGTTCGATTCCCGCTGGGGCCACCCATATGTAAAAGTAGTGGCCCCAGCCGACTTGTAAGTCGCTTTGGACAAAAGCGTCTGCTAAATGGGATATATTATATTATGTAAAATGACGTAAAATTGCATGAAATGCGTTAATGAATGCCACCAACAACGTCAACAGTGAAGAGGCGACTCAGGGATACTGGCCTTCTAGGCAGATTTCATCTGTCCAGTGTCTGTTCTTTTACCCATCTTAATCTTTTATTTTTTGGGGTCTAGTCTGAGATATGGCTTTTTCTTTGCAACTCTGCCTAGAATGCCAGCATCCCGGAGTCACCTCTTTACTGTTGACTTTGAGACTGGTGTTTTGTGGGTACTATTTAATGAAGCTGCCAGTTGTGGACTTGTGAAACTAGACACTCTAATGTACTTGTCCTCTTGCTCAGTTGTGCACCAGGGCCTCCCACTCCTCATTCTATTCTGGTTAGAGCCAGTTTGCACCATTCTGTGAAGGGAGTAGTGCACAGCGTTGTACGAGATCTTCAGTTTCTCAGCAATATCTTGCATGGAATAGCCTTCATTTCTCGGCAATATCTTGCATGGAATAGCCTTCATTTCTCAGATCAAGAATATGCTGCCGAGTTTCAGAAGAAAGCTCTTTTGTTTCTGGCCATTTTGAACCCGTAATCGAACCCACAAATTCTGATGCTCCAGATACTCAACTAGTCTAAAGAATGCCAGTTTTATTGCTTCTAATCAGAACAGTTTTCAGCTGTGCTAACATAATTGCAAAATGTTTTTCTAATGATCAATTAGCCTTTTTAAAATGATGGCTGTGTCAGTTGGGCAATATTTATTGCTCTATTAATACTATATCTTGCCCCCAAGACCTATGACATTGCACTTGGCTGTGACAAAGGCTTAAACCTCGAGCTAAAAGCTCCAGTTCCCCATAGCATTGAAATCAGTCTAGAAAGTGCATCTCACTTGGTCTCAAAGACATCTCTGTGTGGGAAGCTTAGTTTACTGTATTTGTACATCTGGGTTCTCTACATTTCTTAGGTTTGTTTGGTTCCTAGGAACGTAGCAATTTGTCGAGACTTATTCTGGATGCCACTTCTGACACCAAATGTTACCGCCTGTATGAAACCCCGGAGCTCTTTGCTGCTCATTTGGTGACCTTTAAAAAATAATAATTGTTTTTGTTTTTTTAAGGTCTCTAGCTTGTGGGCTTATTGCCTTAGTGACTTATGCTTCATGTACTATACTATAACTCGTGTGTTTTAATGTACGCTTTAGGCGCATCAAGTTGAAGCGCTCTTGTTGCAATTTCATCATGGTCTCCAATCCCACAGTAGCAAGGGACAATGACCAGGTGCTACAAGAGCCACTATCAATGTACTTGAGCAGGAACAATGGCTTTCAGGAACATGCGTTCATTTATTATGCATCATGAATGTATAATTGATAACAATAGGTCTAGTAGGTTGGACACATTGTGAATACATGAGTAATTGGTTTGTAAGCCTATGAAAGTAACTACGCAAGCTTGACATGTAATAAACTAGATCAGTATTGTATATTGATAACTAAAAATGTTTTACTGTCATATAAATAGTACACACAATTATAGTTACACGAATTCAAAACACCCTGGCAGGTTGGTGGATGTTGGTTAATCCACAAAATTACTAAAAAATAAGTGTAAATACGTTGCATGGCAAAACAGACAGCACATTCAAAAGGCTGTGTTTGGTGTGTATCGTGTGTCAAATTCGAGTCCTGCAGGCCTAATCTGGAGCCCAAATGTGGCCCGTGGGTGGTTTGAGTAAAAACAACATTTGGGGGAAAGTCAACTTCAGTTGAAATGACCAAAACCAAATTGAAACCATGTAGAAATGATATTGCTCTAGATTTATACAGTCCCTTCACTCTTTCCATGTTGCTAAGAATAACCAAAACAAAAGCTGGTTTGTCAGGGAGCATCGAATTACAGAAAAATACTAGTTTTTGGGGCGGGGGTTTTGACACCCCCAGCGTATCAGTCATTTCCACATAGCCTTCCTGACACTTGGAATGATTTCAACAGTCCTTATTCAGTAGTCTTGGCTAATTGCTGCTAGAGCTATGTCTATGTATGGACATGGCTAGGTGGCATTTAATGGTGCAGATGGCGCTGTCCTCTCGGAGGTTCATATGGTGTCACCATTTTAACCACTGACCTCTCATCCCCTCTTCCTATCGCTCTCTGAGTCTCACACTCCTCCTGGCCCTGCCTCTCTTCCAGTCTCTCTCATCCTCTCCCGCTCAATCTTCATCTCTCTCCATCCTCTCCCTCAGCTCCTGCTCTCTCCAGCTCCACTCTTCCTCCAGCCTGTGATACATGTGAAGGGAGAAGTGCCATCCCCCGTTCTCCTGCAACATGTCCTTCACCCTGCTCAATAATGCCTCCACCTGCCCCCTTCCCTCCTGTCCCTCCTTGTTATCCAACACGTGGCACCTGTACCTGCACTTTTCCATCAGCCACTGCAGTGCTAGGCCCCCAGATTGGATATGCTGCTCCAGGCTTTGCCCCCTCCCCTTCAGTCGGTCGCCAAAAGTGAAGAGCACCATGGTGTGCCTCCACACACTAGAGGTCATGACCTCCATGTGCCTCTCCGCCGCTTGCATTTACATTTACATTTAAGTCATTTAGCAGACGCTCTTATCCAGAGCGACTTACAAATTGGTGAATTCACCTTCTGACATCCAGTGGAACAGCCACTTTACAATAGTGCATCTAAATCATTAAGGGGGGGTGGTGAGAAGGATTACTTATCCTATCCTAGGTATTCCTTGAAGAGGTGGGGTTTCAGGTGTCTCCGGAAGGTGGTGATTGACTCCGCTGTCCTGGCGTCGTGAGGGAGTTTGTTCCACCATTGGGGGGCCAGAGCAGCGAACAGTTTTGACTGGGCTGAGCGGGAACTGCGCTTCCTCAATGGTAGGGAGGCGAGCAGGCCAGAGGTGGATGAACGCAGTGCCCTTGCTTGGGTGTAGGGCCTGATCAGAGCCTGGAGGTACTGCGGTGCCGTTCCCCTCACAGCTCCGTAGGCAAGCACCATGGTCTTGTAGCGGATGCGAGCTTCAACTGGAAGCCAGTGGAGAGAGCGGAGGAGCGGGGTGACGTGAGAGAACTTGGGAAGGTTGAACACCAGACGGGCTGCGGCGTTCTGGATGAGTTGCAGGGGTTTAATGGCACAGGCAGGGAGCCCAGCCAACAGCGAGTTGCAGTAATCCAGACGGGAGATGACAAGTGCCTGGATTAGGACCTGCGCCGCTTCCTGTGTGAGGCAGGGTCGTACTCTGCGGATGTTGTAGAGCATGAACCTACAGGAACGGGCCACCGCCATGATGTTGGTTGAGAACGACAGGGTGTTGTCCAGGATCACGCCAAGGTTCTTAGCGCTCTGGGAGGAGGACACAATGGAGTTGTCAACCGTGATGGCGAGATCATGGAACGGGCAGTCCTTCCCCGGGAGGAAGAGCAGCTCCGTCTTGCCGAGGTTCAGCTTGAGGTGGTGATCCATCATCCACACTGATATGTCTGCCAGACATGCAGAGATGCGATTCGCCACCTGGTCATCAGAAGGGGGAAAGGAGAAGATTAATTGTGTGTCGTCTGCATAGCAATGATAGGAGAGACCATGTGAGGTTATGACAGAGCCAAGTGACTTGGTGTATAGCGAGAATAGGAGAGGGCCTAGAACAGAGCCCTGGGGGACACCAGTGGTGAGAGCGCGTGGCGAGGAGACAGATTCTCGCCACGCCACCTGGTAGGAGCGACCTGTCAGGTAGGACGCAATCCACGCGTGGGCCGCGCCGGAGATGCCCAACTCGGAGAGGGTGGAGAGGAGGATCTGATGGTTCACAGTATCGAAGGCAGCCGATAGGTCTAGAAGGATGAGAGCAGAGGAGAGAGAGTTAGCTTTAGCAGTGCGGAGCGCCTCCGTGATGCAGAGAAGAGCAGTCTCAGTTGAATGACTAGTCTTGAAACCTGACTGATTTGGATCAAGAAGGTCATTCTGAGAGAGATAGCGGGAGAGCTGGCCAAGGACGGCACGTTCAAGAGTTTTGGAGAGAAAAGAAAGAAGGGATACTGGTCTGTAGTTGTTGACATCGGAGGGATCGAGTGTAGGTTTTTTCAGAAGGGGTGCAACTCTCGCTCTCTTGAAGACGGAAGGGACGTAGCCAGCGGTCAGGGATGAGTTGATGAGCGAGGTGAGGTAAGGGAGAAGGTCCCCGGAAATGGTCTGGAGAAGAGAGGAGGGGATAGGGTCGAGCGGGCAGGTTGTTGGGCGGCCGGCCGTCACAAGAAGCGAGATTTCATCTGGAGAGAGTGGGGAGAAAGAGGTCAGAGCACAGGGTAGGGCAGTGTGAGTAGAACCAGCGGTGTCGTTTGACTTAGCAAACGAGGATCGGATGTCGTCGACCTTCTTTTCAAAATGGTTGACGAAGTCATCTGCAGAGAGGGAGGAGGGGGGGAGGGGGAGGAGGATTCAGGAGGGAGGAGAAGGTGGCAAAGAGCTTCCTAGGGTTAGAGGCAGATGCTTGGAATTTAGAGTGGAAGAAAGTGGCTTTAGCAGCAGAGACAGAGGAGGAAAATGTAGAGAGGAGGGAGTGAAAGGATGCCAGGTCCGCAGGAGGCGAGTTTTCCTCCATTTCCGCTCGGCTGCCCGGAGCTCTGTTCTGTGAGCTCGCAATGAGTCATCGAGCCACGGAGCGGGAGGGGAGGACCGAGCCGGCCTGGAGGATAGGGGACATAGAGAGTCAAAGGATGCAGAAAGGGAAGAGAGGAGGGTTGAGGAGGCAGAATCAGGAGAAAGGTTGGAGAAGGTATGAGCAGAGGGAAGAGATGATAGGATGGAAGAGGAAAGAGTAGCGGGGGAGAGAGAGCGAAGGTTGGGACGGCGCGATACCATCCGAGTAGGGGCAGTGTGGGAAGTGTTGGATGAGAGCGAGAGGGAAAAGGATACAAGGTAGTGGTCGGAGACTTGGAGGGGAGTTGCAGTGAGGTTAGTGGAAGAACAGCATCTAGTAAAGATGAGGTCGAGCGTATTGCCTGCCTTGTGAGTAGGGGGAAGGTGAGAGGGTGAGGTCAAAAGAGGAGAGGAGTGGAAAGAAGGAGGCAGAGAGGAATGAGTCAAAGGTAGACGTGGGGAGGTTAAAGTCGCCCAGGACTGTGAGAGGTGAGCCGTCCTCAGGAAAGGAGCTTATCAAGGCATCAAGCTCATTGATGAACTCTCCGAGGGAACCTGGAGGGCGATAAATGATAAGGATGTTAAGCTTGAAAGGGCTGGTAACTGTGACAGCATGGAATTCAAAGGAGGCGATAGACAGATGGGTAAGGGGAGAGAGAGAGAATGACCACTTGGGAGAGATGAGGATCCCGGTGCCACCACCCCGCTGACCAGAAGCTCTCGGGGTGTGCGAGAACACGTGGGCGGACGAAGAGAGAGCAGTAGGAGTAGCAGTGTTATCTGTGGTGATCCATGTTTCCGTCAGTGCCAGGAAGTCGAGGGACTGGAGGGAGGCATAGGCTGAGATGAACTCTGCCTTGTTGGCCGCAGATCGGCAGTTCCAGAGGCTACCGGAGACCAGGAACTCCACGTGGGTCGTGCGCGCTGGGACCACCAGATTAGGGTGGCCGCGGCCACGCGGTGTGGAGCGTTTGTATGGTCTGTGCAGAGAGGAGAGAACAGGGATAGATAGACACATAGTTAACAGGGTACAGAAGAGGCTACGCTAATGCAAAGGAGATTGGAATGACAAGTGGACTACACGTCTCGAATGTTCAGAAAGTTAAGCTTACGTAGCAAGAATCTTATTGACTAAAATGATTGAAATGATACAGTACTGCTGGAGTAGGCTAGCTGGTAGTGGCTGCGATGTTGACACTACACTAATCAAGTCGTTCCGTCGAGTGTAATAGTTTCTACAGTGCTGCTATTCGGGGGCTAGCTGGCTAGCTAGCAGGTTGATTGCATTACGTTACTTTAAAAGAACGACAATAGCTGGCTAGCTAACCTAGAAAATCGCTCTAGGCTACACAATTGTCTTAGATACAAAGACGGCTATGTAGCTAGCTAGCTACGATCAAACAAAACAAAGCGTTGTACTGTAATAGTTACTACAGTGCTGCTATTCGGGGGCTAGCTGGCTAGCTACGTTAAAAGAACGACAATAGCTGGCCAGCTAACCTAGAAAATCGCTCTAGGCTACACAATTGTCTTAGATACAAAGACGGCTATGTAGCTAGCTAGCTACGATCAAACAAAACAAACCGTTGTACTGTAATAGTTACTACAGTGCTGCTATTCGGGGGCTAGCTGGCTAGCTACGTTAGAAGAACGACAATAGCTGGCCAGCTAACCTAGAAAATCGCTCTAGACTACACAATTGTCTTAGATACAAAGACGGCTATGTAGCTGGCTAGCTACGATCAAACAAATCAAACCGTTGTACTGTAATGAAGTGAAATGAAAATGTGATACTACCTGTGGAGCGACGCGGAATGTTGACCGGATAGTTGGAGTTCAATTCGGTAGAGGTTGGCTAGCTGTTGGCTAGCTAGCTAGCAGCATTTCCTACGTTAAGGACGACAAATAGCTGGCTAGCTAACCTCGGTAAATTAAGATAATCACTCTAAGTCTACACACTCTAAACTGCACAATTATCTTGGATACGAAGACAGCGAAGACAACTATGTAGCTAGCTGACACTACGCTAATCGAGTCGTTCAGTTGAGTGTAATAGTTTCTACAGTGCTAGTGGTCAGTGGATGTTAGCTAGCTGCTTAGCTAGCTGCTGGGCAGATACGTTAGGACGACGAAATACGATAATTATGCAATTGTCGTTGATACAAAGACGGCTATGTAGCTGGCTAAGAAGAAATTGCTAAGATTAGACAAATCAAACCGTTGTACTATAACGAAATGTAATGAAAAGTTATACTACCTGCGGACCGAAGTGTAGATGCGACCGCTCGCTCCAACCGGAACCTTGCCTCTCCATCTCGGTGAAGTCCAGTAGGGGAATCACTAGGAGGACAACGTGGGGACCGGGGCCACACAACGACAGGGCTCTTAGCAGCTCTATCTTCTCCTCCCTGCGGACGGAGTCTTCTGAGAAGCCCCAGCCCCGGGCATCAATCACGGTGACGCCACGACCGGCTGCGGTTCCACTGGCCGCAGTGCTAGTCCCGCCCCCTCTGGTGTCGAAGGCTTTACGTCCAAGTATGGTGTTGCCACAGGAGCTCTTGCCTGTGCGTTTAGGTCCTACCAGGAGAAGGCGAACGTCGGCGGAGTCTGTGTCGGCTGGGAGAGAGGAGAGAGGGATGCTGTTAGAAAGGAACCCGTATCTGCTCAGACCTTAGCTCCAGAGTCCAAGAGAGAGGAGTGGGATAGAGAGATGGAGACAGGCAGGCTGTCAGACAACTATCCAGTAAAAAAACATCTGCCAATGTTGCTTTGTGCCACTCATAGAAAGAAGTTCTTCTGCTTGTCAGTTTGTCATAAAAGTTCAATAGAGGTGACCTTGCGAGACTCCAAGTTCTGAAAGTTTTCTACACAATGCACTACACACAGTCTCAATGAAAATGGTTTAATTTACCTCCATCTAGCCTCTCCTGACGTAGACTCAATCAAACTCATTAAATCACACTTGCAAGATAGCAAATGAATGCTACACTTGCTGTGAATCCAGCCAACATGTCAGATTTCAAAAAGGCCTTTCGGCGAAAGCAAACGATGCTATTTTCTGAGGATAGCACCTCTGTAAACAAAGAGGAACCATATTTTAACCCTGCAGGCATGACACAAAACGCGGAAATAAGAATAATTCATGCCTTTGACGAGCTTCTTTTGTTGGCACTCTAATATGTACCATAAACATCACAAATGGTCCTTTTGTTTGATTAATTCAGTCTATATCCAAAATGTCAATTTATTTGGCACGTTTGGTCCAGAAACACCGGTTCTAACTTGCGTAACGTGACTACAAAATATCTCAAGTTACCTGTAAACTTTGCCAAAACATTTCAAACTACTTTTGTAATACAACTTTAGGTATTTTTTAATGTAAATAATAGATCAAATTGAATACGGGATGATCTGTGTTCAATACAGGAAGAAAACAAAGTGTAGCATGCTTTCTGGTCACGCGCTTCTATCTAACAGTACACTTCAAGTTTGCCTCGTTCAAGATGGCCATACTTCATTACACAGAGGAATAACCTCAACCAATTTCTAAAAGACTGTTGACATCCAGTGGAAGTGATAAGAACTGGAAGAGTGTCCCTTAGATCTGGATTCCCATTGAAAAGAGTGACCTAAAAAAAAAAAAAATCTGAATAGTTTGTCCTCGGGCTTTCGCCTGCTAAATAAGTTCTGTTATACTCAGACATGATTCAAACAGTTTTAGAAACTTCAATGTTTTCTATCCAAATCTACTAATAATATGCATTTCTTATCTTCTGGGGATGAGTCGTTGAATTTGGGCATGCATTTCATCCGGACGTGAAAATACTGCCCCCTGTCACCAAGAAGTTAACATCTGTATATATTTGTATGAACGTAACAAGATTCAACAACTGCGACAAACTGAACAAATTCCACAGACGTGACTAACAGAAATGGAATGTATCCCTGAACAAAGGGGGGGTCAAAATCAAAAGTAACAGTCAGTATCTGTTGTGGCCACCAGCTGCATTAAGTACTGCAGTGCATCTCCTCCTCATGGACTGCGCCAGATTTGCCAGTTCTTGCTGTGAGATGTTCCACCAAGGCACCTGCAACCCCGACATTTCTGGGGGGAATGGCCCTAGCCCTCACCCTCCGAACCAACAGGTCCCAGACGTGCTCAACGGGATTGAGATCCGGGCTCTTCGCTGGCCATGGCAGAACACTGACATTCCTGTCTTGCAGGAAATCACGCACAGAACGAGCAGTATGGCTGGTGGCATTGTCATTCTGGAGGGTCATGTCAGGATGAGCCTGCAGGAAGGAAGGGTAACACATGAGGGAGGAGGATGTCGTTCCTGTAACGCACAGCATGGAGATTGCCTGCAATGACGACAAGCTCAGTCCGATGATGCTGTGATGACGCCCCAGACCATGACGGACCCTCCACCTCCAAATCGATCCCACTCCAGAGAACAGGCCTCGGTGTAACGCTCATTCCTTAGACGATAAACGCAAATCCGACCATCACCCCCGGTGAGACAACTGCGACTCATCAGTGAAGAGCACTTTTTACCAGTCCTGTCTGGTCTATCGATGGTGGGTTTGTGCCCATCTGCTTATGGGGAAACAGTGTTTAAACCCTTTACAATGAAGATCTGTGAAGTTAATTTGTAAAAATCCAAATATCTTTGAAAAACAGGGTCCTGAAAAAGGGACGTTTCTTTTTTTTGCTGAGTTTATGAAAGTACACCCTTTGGTGTAATCATGAAACGTAACATTACTAGTCATTCAGAAACATATTTTAGACTAAATGCTACCGGAACTTTTATCTACTTAGTTGAAGTCGGACGTTTACATACACTTAGGTTGGAGTCATTAAAACTAGTTTTTCAACCACTCCACAAATTTCTTGTTAACAAACTATAGTTTTGGCAAGTCGGTTAGGACATCTACATGAGACAAGTCATTTTTCCAACAATTGTTTACAGACAGATTATTTCACCTATATCACGTTTCACATGTATCACATTTCCAGTGGGTCAGAAGTTGACATACACTAAGTTGCTGTGCCTTTAAACAGCTTGGAAAATTCCAGAAAATGTCATGGCTTTAGAAGCTTATGATAGGCTAATTGACTTAATTTGAGTCAATTGGAGGTGTACCTGTGGATATATTTCAAGGCCTACCTTCAAACTCAGTGCCTCTTTGCTTGACATCATGGGAAAATCAAAAGAAATCAGCCGAGACCCCAGAACAAATTGTAGACCTTCACACATCTGGTTCATCCTCGGGAGCAATTTCCAAATGCCTGAAGGTACCACGTTCATCTGTACAAACAATAGTATGCAAGTATAAACACCATGGGCCCACGCAGCAGTCATACCGCTCAGAAAGGAGATGCGTTCGGTCTCCTAGAGATGAAGGTACTTTGGTGCGAGAAGTCCCAGAACAAAGGACTTTGAAGATGCTGGAGGAAACTGGTACAAAATTATCTATATCCACAGTTAAACAAGTCCAATATCAACATAACCTGAAAGGGAGAGGCTTGCAAGCCGAAGAACACCATCCCAAGCGCAAAGTACGGGGGTGGCAGCATCATGTTGTGGGGGTGATTTGCTGCAGGAGGGACTGGTGCACTTCACAAAATAGATGGCATCATGAAGCAGGAACATTGGATGTATTGAAGCAACATCTCAAGACATCAGTCAGGAAGTTGAAGCTTGGTCGCAAATGGGTCTTCCAAATGGACAATGACCCCAAGTGTACTTCCAAAGGACAACCAAGTCAAGGTATTGGAGTGTCTATCACAAAGCCCTGACCTCAATCCCATGTAAAATGTGTGGTCAGAACTGAAAAGGCGTGTGCGAGCAAGGAGGCCTACAAACCTGACTCGGTTACGTCAGGAGGAATGGGCCAAAATTCACCCAACTTATTGTGGGAAGCTTGTGGAAGGCTACCCAAAACATTTGACCCAAGTTAAGCAATTTAAAGGCAATACACTCAATTAGAATTTGGTAGCATGTAAACTTCTGACCCACTGGGAATTTGATGAAAGAAATAAAAGCTGAAATCATTCTCTCTACTATTATCCTGACATTTTCACTTTGTTAAAATAAAGTGGTGATCCTAACTGACCTAAAGCAGTGAATTTTTACTCAGATTAAATGTTAGGATTTGTGAAAAACTGAGTTTGAATGTTTTTGGCTAAGGTGTACGTAAACTTCCGACTTCAACTGTATATTGACCCTGTAAAGTGCACTTACCACCATTTTCAGGCGAACCCCAGCTCCCCATTAAGGCGGCTCAACAGGCTGCAGGTCACAGTGGAAAATGTAGTAGTCCGTTTCACAGCAAACCCTCTGCGCCATAAAATTGTTAATTAGCATTAGTTAGTAAATAAGCTTTTGCTAATTCACTTCCGAGCGTATGCGGTCAGGTATTTCTTCACGAAACAAGTGCGAGTTAGTGTGAGTGTTTGTCTCAAGTGTAGAATGTATAATGACTTGTTCAGAGTGGCTCCTTTTTGATATAAAGGATTTTTGCAAGCCCCTCCCCTTTGCATTGCAATAATAGTTTCTTGCTGACTTGACAGCCTTGAGTAGTAATATGTTGCTACTATTAACTTCTTGAAACTCCCCATCCCGGATCCGGGTTTGTGACTAAAGCCTCAGGCTCATTAGCATAACGCAACGTTAACGATTTCTGAAAATCGCAAATAAAATGAAAATAATGCGTCTGCTCTCAAGCTTAGCCTTTTCTTAACAACACTGTCATCTCAGATTTTCAAAATATGCTTTTGAACCATAGAAATTGACTAATTTGTGTAAGAGTATGCAAAGCTAGCATAGCATTTTGAGTAGCATTTAGCACGCAACATTTTCACAAACCAGATAACCAAATAAATAAAATCATTTACCTTTGAAGAGCTTCTGATGTTTTCAATGAGGAGACTCTCAGTTACATACCAAATGCGCAGTTTTTCCTGAAAGCGTCTGTGTGTAGGAGAAATCGTTCCGTTTTCTACATTGCGTCTGGCTACCGAAACGAACCAAAAATTCAGTCACCTACAACGTAAAACTTTTTCCGGATTAACTACATAATATCGACCGAAACATGGCAAACGTTGTTTGGAATCAATCCTCAAGGTGTTTTTTCACATATCTCTTCATTGATATGCAGTTCGTGGAAGCTTGCTTTCCTCTCTGTATCCCATGGAAAAATACTGGCAGGTGACTTTTGCGCACCAATTTCGGCGCAGGACACCGGGCGGACACCTGGTAAATGTGGTCTCTTATGGTCAATCTTCCAATGATCTGCCTACAAATACGTCACAATGCTGCACACACCTTGGGGAAACGACAGAAAGGGCAGGCTCATTCCTCTCGCATTCACAGCCATATAAGGAGACAATGGAAAACAGAGCCTCAAAAATCCTGCTCATTTCCTGGATGCCATCTCATCTTGGTTTTGCCTGAAGCTCACGTTCTAGGGCACGCACAGAGAATATCTTGGTCGTTCTGGACACGTCAGAGTGTTTTCTTTCGAATGCTATCAATTATATGCATAGTCGAGCATCTTTTTGTGACAAAATATCTTGTTTAAAACGGGAACGTTTTTCATCCAAAAATGAAATAGCGCCCCCATAGATGTAAGAGGTTAAACTCTCGTTTCTATGGTTACTGTCAGGCAATACTTTTCTAGTTATGTTACACACCGTAAAGGATTGTCTATTTTAAGACTTGGAATATGTTCCAAGTTATTTTTGTCATTTTTATGAGGCAACTCTTTCACTGTGGTTAATGTTGAATCAAGTTTTAGTGTAGGGCCAGCGTTTTATTGAGGAACTCTTTGCTATGATAAAATACCTGGGAATCAGGAAAATGATTGACCAAGTGGAATTTGGCAATGTGTTTTTGCATGGACTGTGCGCACCCATTTTCTTGTTGGTAAAAATAGGTTTCATGTGAAAACTCATCTTAAAACACCCGGTTGCTGCCTTCCTCTCCCATGTCATACTCTTCTCATTCTTCCTCTTTTCCCATCCCTTCCTCCTCTCCATTATCCTCCTCAGTCATTTATCTGCAGTGCCAGTAACACAAGCATGTGCTCACTCTCTTTTAGCCTTTGGGGCACTGGGGACAGATTTTCTTTATGCAACCTCTCATTTGAAGTGTGTGTGTGTGTGGCAGGTGATATGAATCTCATTGCCACCAGTGTAACACTAGCTATAGAAGTATTTTCTGTAGGTCTGTTACACTGTAGCTGAAAGGATACAGAAGAGACTGCAAACACACACATACTATTTAGTGAGTGGTTGTATTGTTTTACTGCTGTGTACCTGACATCCACCTGACAGGTAGTCGATTTCCTTGTTGTGACCATAGCTTATACTGCTCCTTGTCCTCATGCAGGTGACCTGGCTCTACATTCCAGCCTTGTATTCCACAATGTTTTCACTCCACACACACACACACACACACACACACACACACACACACACACACACACACACACACACACCCTTTACAACCCCCAAACCTGCAGAAGGATGTGTGTGACTACCCCCTCTGAGTTTAGACTATACACACTGTCTTCCAGCACATTTTACAGCTGACATTACTGGAAGAAGGTGGGCGTGTACAATACCCCACCCCCCCCATGTCTGTGTTTAGACTGCAGGCTTTCACACTTGCCATGTTTTAAACAAGTCATTACTGTTTGAGTGTTCACACCTTCTCTATTTTTCCTGCCGTATCCTTCTGTCTCCTAGATCCAAATGTACTTCTTTGTGACGTTCTCACACACACACACACACACACACACACACACACACAGCTTTCCCAGTTGACTCATCTATAGCGTCAGCGAGGCATTAATTCAGCTTTTCTGTGTGAATCACACGAGAGCAGCACACATGAAGGAAGTGTGTGTTCAGTCTCATTGCCTGTGGGACATCTCAATCACACCGACTCGCATTCCTTTTGTTAGGTTTCTAAGTGTGTGTGTGTGTGTGTGTGTGTGTGTGTAAAGTGGCGAGATGAGAGGGGTAAGGTGGAGGTAGCGCTGTAGGTTTGAGTAAGGATGGAGGAGGGATGTAGAGCAGAAGGAAAGGATCGATGGAAAGAGAGCTGTAGCGCTAAAATGATGAGCGGAGTGAACCAAAGGGACAGAGAGATGGATGATGTTCCCTAGGCTCTGGAGTGCAGCACGTCTGGTGTCTCCTAAGGCATGGTGCTGAAGGCACAGTACAGCTCCCAATGGAGCTCAGTATTTTGTGTGTGTGATTCCCGAAATGTGTTCTCCGGTGTTTGAGGCCTGCTCACATCTGACATCTCCATCCCCAAGCATGTATGTGCCTCTGCCTCACCTGAAATATCTCAGAGCCCTGTGGATGTGCTGTGGTGCTATGACCAAATCGATTGCATCTTTGTCCACACTTTGGATGAAAGTATGTGTATATTTGTGTGTGTTTAGTAGCTGTGTGTGTTACGTGTCAGTGTGTGTTCTTTCATGCCATCTTTCTGGGTTCTTTCATCTCTGTGAGATGATGACTTTGTCTACTGCTAGGAACTATATACATCACATGGCCAAAAGTATGTGGACACCGGCTCGTCGAACATCTCATTCCAAAGTCATGGCCATTCGTATGGAGTTCGTCAGCAGTAGGATTGTCCAGGTCTGGCGTCAAGGATTCTGACCTTGGCAGGTGAATAGGTTTCCTACCCAGGCAAAATAGAAGTAGGAGGGAAAACTGAATTGTACCCTTGTGTAAAATTACCTCGTCTCTCTAGCTCATTCTCTCTTTTTTTTCTTTCTTTCCCTCTCCCCTTTCTTTTTCCTCGCTCAGACACTACACACATACACACACACACACACACACACACATTACCCCTGAGCAAAGCTTGAAGGTGATCAGACTATTTTCTTCTCTCAGACCTGAGTCCCTTGCTTTCATCGGCTCAATAATGAGACCCACCTGAAAGTGTGTGTTTTTGTTTTACCCTCAACTTTTACCTCTACCCATATGTGGCCCTCTTCCTCATTTTAGATAACTGTGCACTGTCCTCCACTCCTCTCTCTGTTCGGTCAGAAACAGCGCTGTCAGTGTGTTCTCTGGTAATGAGGACTTAGGGTGGTAGGGGTGGCTCGCTTGCTCGCTCGCTCTCTCTCTCACACACATGCTGCCTATGCTTGCAGTGCTGGGAATTTCAGCACCCATACAGTTCACCAGCAAAACTGACTCCTGCATGCAAGTTTACGTCAAAAGTTTTATGAGTGAGGGAGACCATGAGAGGAGGAGGATGAGGAAGAAGGAGAGCGAGAGCTGTCGTAATCTCCTGAACATAGTGACCCAGACTCTGATCCTGTACGTTTTCACATCTGGTGCCCCCATTCTCCCCTCCATCTTTCCCCTCGTCAATTTTTCCTCGCTCGGTCTCTCTCTCTCCCTATTTCATCGACAGTCAGTCGGTTTCTTTTGTGTCCACAAGATTTTTTTTTTTAAGTGCTTTAATCCTCTATCACACCACTGCAATAAGCCCCTCGCCCCTTCAAGCCTGCCTAGTGATGATGACAATACTTCAGAGCGCCTGTCAGACATCGCTAGCATTCTAAATCATTCAATCTAGAATAAATAAAACCCTGAAAAAAAATAATACAAATGGATTAATAGTCAGATAGAATAGTGCCCACTTGATGGAATATGCCCACTTCAGCCCTAGTCCGGTCTCAGACCTGCATGGGCGGTCTTCTCAACTCCTATGGTCAGTGTAACGCCAATAGCAAGATACTACCACAAACTGATCTTGGACCTCATTTCTCTCACAGGACACTGTGAGAGATCTACTGTAATGTATAAAAAGCTGCGGCCAGTGAGGGCTTGTTACCCCTCACCAGCCCTGTTCTGTCCCTGAGTGGTGCTGGACACCGCTGGCAGGAGAGTAGAAGGTCAAAGCGCAGGAAGTTGGTGTTGTGGACAACATTGGGTCCCCGGTCTCGTGTTGTTGGCATAGGAGGAAGTAATGTGTTCTGAGATGTCTTTTTGGCTGTTATTTCAGCATTTATTTCATCGCCTGGCTATTGTTTTATTGAGGACAATTATGCGTGTGTTGTGTGAGCTTGTTTGTTTGCAACTGTTCTCTCATTTGTTTTTGTTCGGGCAAACTAGGTGTTTTCTACTGATATTAGCACAAAACGAATAAACCAAAATGGATTCCAAAATCCATCGCTAGTGCTTTATGGAGTCTTTGAGTAGCCTTTTTATCCCTATGAGTGTACATTTAAGAACCCCTTCCTAATATTGACTTGCTGTTGCGCGTGGGAAACCCCAGCAGTGTTACAGCGCTTGCCACAAACCTGTGGGTCTGGCACCTACTACCATACATAGTTCAAAAGCACTTAAATATTTTGTCTTGCACATTCACCCTCTGAATGGCACACACACACAATCCATGTCTCAAGGCTTAAAAATCCTTTAACCTGTCTCTTCCCCCTTTCATCTACACTGATTTTGAAGTGGCTTTAACAAGTGACATCAATAAGGGGTCATAGCTTTCAGCTGGTCAGTCTGTCAAAGAAAGAGGTGTTCCTAGTATGGATGCACGATATATCGAAATTGTCTAGTTTTAACGCCGATGTGCAAAACCGATGTCAAAGCTGAAGTGCATACCTATTTTATTTTTTTATTTAACCAGGTAGGCCAGTTGGGAACAAGTTCTCCTTTACAACTGAGACCTGGCCAAGATAAAGCAAAGCAGTGCGACACAAACAACAACAGAGATGCACATGGAATAAACAAACGTACAGTCAATGACATGATAGAAAAAAGTCTATATACAGTGTTTACAAATGACGTGAGGTAAAGCAATACATAGGCCGTAGTAGCGAAGTAATGACAATTTAGCAAATTAACACGAGTGATAGATGCGCAGATGATGATGTGCATGTAGAGATACTGGGGTGCAAAAAGTAAATAAAAACAATATGGGGATGAGGTAGGTAGATTGGATGGACTATTTACAGATGAGCTGTGTACAGCTGCAGCGATCAATTTGCTGCTCAGATAGCTGATGTTTAAAGTCTCCAACTTTTTGCAAGTAAATACCAGCACTGTAGGTGCGCGAGACAACTTAACCAGCATCGTAGCATACGTATCAATGAATCGTTGTGACATATGACGTAAGTGTAATAAATGTGTAATAACTACATCAAAGTTATGAAGGCATTAAATGATTGTGATGTGCAGTCATATTCAGGTCCTGATTGGTCAACAAGCTAATTTGACGTGTTAAATAGTATATTTTTTGATACGCAAAGACCCAAACGGCGTTCCATAGAAATCCTGGTTGAGAACGACTGAACAACGAAACAGCACAGCAAGTCAGTGAAAGAAATGGGTTTTGATTATGTTTTATTGGTAATGGGGACATACGTAAATGCCGCCCTATGCGACTCCCAATCACCGCCGGATGTGATACAGCCTGGATTCAAACCAGGGACTGTAGTGGCACCTCTTGCACTGAGATGCAGTGCCTTAGACCACATGTGTGAACATTTTAACTGTACTAGAATGCTTAAAAGGGCAGCTAAAATTTTAAATATCAGTTATCTGTATCGTTTTTATTGGCAAGGAAAATATTGGTATCAGCCGAAAATGTCATATCGGCGCATCACTAGTTCCTAATGTTTTGTACACTCAGTGTATATAACAAAGTCAAGTGAGCAGCTTGCTAACATAAACTCGTCCCAGGGTTACATGTACAGTTAGCGTGGCTGCTACAATCCAATAACCTTTGTTTTTGTCATCTTTATTGGATATCTAACTATTTACTGAATGTCTGTTTTGTATGACTCCCGTTGGCGAGAGACCTGCATTGGCAGCTTTTGCTTGTGAGAGCTCATTAGCTCTGGTTGCTGTACCGAGGAAAGAGGAGTATCTGTCTCGACAAACACCCACATGTGTTGACACTGTACTGCAATTAAGCAAGTTTCCCCAGAAATGTAGGTTTTTGAATAGTTAGTTAGCATAATGCTAATGCTACAATATGGGGATTTCCCTCTGGATCTGCAGCAAAACGTTAGCCATTGAATGAGCATGTGAAAGCTGTCACTGTCACTCTACTATCAATCTGCAATAGACTGCTTCTGTATTCCTGGCAAGTGCCTTGGTCTTGTTTAAACTACATGAGTCCTGATAAACCAATAATCAGCCCCAGCCGTTCCTCTCTCATATACTGTAGCTAGCACTGATGTACTGGGATCAGAGGAGAGCCTTTTTATCCACAGTGGGGATCAGTCTCATTTGTCCTTGAGAGCGCCTCAAAGCCTTAGCTTGCCTCTGTAAATATGCCAGTGGCAGAACTGGGATGCTGGTCAAATATGAATTCTGCAAGTCATTTGCTCCTCTGTGGTAATGAGTGTGGGTGGCAGTACGTGTGTATGTTGAGTTTATTTGCGAGTGTGTGTATTCGCAGTTGTCTGTCTGTTTCCAAATCTGTGTCTACATGTATCTGGCTACATGTCTGTGTGCCTAGCTCCAACAGTGCCGCAGTGTCTAACAATTCACATCTAAAAAGTAAAAGAATGGAATTAAGAAATATATCAATATTAGGATGAGCAATGTCGGAGTGGCTTAAACTAAAATACAGTCGAATAGAATACAGTGTATATATTTGTGATGAATAAACTTTATTATTGAAGTGGCCAGTGATTCCATGTCTCTGTATAGTGCAGCAGCCTCTAAGGTGCAGAGTTGAGTATCTGTGTTTTATATACAGTACCAGTCAAAAGTTTGGACACAACTACTCAAACCCTGGAATGTCTATGTCTTCACTATTATTCTACAATGTAGAAAATAGTATAAATATAAACTATGAAATAACACATGGAATCATGTAGTAACCAACAAAAGTGTTAAACAAATCAAAATAGTCCAAATAAAGAAAACCCTTGAATGAGTAGGTGTGTCCAAACTTTTGACTGGTACTGTGTATGTCTACGTGTGTGTGCGTGTGTGTTTACATATCTGTGTCTACATCCAGTTTGATGAAAACACAATATGTCCCACTTGAGAGACAGTGGAAGTCAAGGAGACATTCAATCCATAACAAACTTCCAAGGTGGTGACCCAGAAGAAGGTTTATCGACCCCACTAATTGCAATGTAAAAAAGCAATCATTGAACAATTCTGATGCGTCCAATTGTTATCATCATCCTGTAGCTGCAGTGTGTATGGATGTCCCTTGAATGCAAAAGGCATGAAATTGAATGAAAGGCATACAATTGGACGCTGTTGGAGGCTTTGGAAGTCATATGACGCGTGGGTTCTTTTCCACGTTAATCGCTAATGGTAGCCTCGGGGGAACGTGTGTGCCTCTCTGTGTATGACTCCTAGGAAAGCCACCATGACTGGTACGGGTGCACTATTAGCAGATCAAACACTGGCGATTCTATTCCCTTGGAAAAGAAGTGAAGAAGGGTGGAGGAGAGGAGGATTGGGTTACATACTGCGTGAGATCTTCTGGTATCTTTCTGTCTTTCTGCCAGATTGTTCAATGCAAATACACCCGATCAGCACACTTATCACAGTGGAAAACCTGTGTATGGGTCTCCACTTTCCTACTAGTGTATCTCCCTCTTTATCCCTCCTCCCCACCTGGAAACAGTGCTTTCATATTTGTAATTGATCTTTTATATCGATCAAGTGTCCATCTAGCTTTTCCCCTGCTGGTTGTCTGTCTCTCTCTCTCAAATCCTCCCCTCTCTCTCTAATCTTCCTCTTAAATCTTTAAATCCATCATATTAGAGAAGGGTTTCACAGTGGATTTGTCAGTCTCTTCAAAGGCAGCCAGGGCAAAGACTGCTGATGCAGCATCCTCTAACACAACGTTTCTCAACTCCAGTCCTCGATTACCCCCAGCAGTACACATTTTTGTTGTTGTAGAACCTCATCCAACTCCTCCAGGACCACAATGAAAATGTGTGCTGTTGGGTTTACTCGAGGACTGGAGTTGGGGAACACTGTATTACAGGATTCTGTGACAGCACTTTACACCGGCTGCCTTTTTGAACGGACTGACAATGAATCCGCTGTGAACTACTGTCTAGTCGCCTGTCACTAAGGAGTGTCTTGTCAAGATCTCCAACAGATGTGGCTCCCTTCCCACTGCAGTAGACTTGACCTGGCCTGATAAATGAGTTAGCTGCTTAACCTGACTCATTAGCTAATCAGCTAGCATTAATAGATGCTGCTGCTATGTTCAAATAATGGCTTTGTGAGTCACCACTAAGGGTATCTTGGGTACTTACAGTGCCTTGCGAAAGTATTCGGCCCCCTTGAACTTTGCGACCTTTTGCCATATTTCAGGCTTCAAACATAAAGATATAAAACTGTATTTTTTTGTGAAGAATCAACAAGTGGGACACAATCATGAAGTGGAACGACATTTATTGGATATTTCAAACTTTAACAAATCAAAAACTGAAAAATTGGGCGTGCAAAATTATTCAGCCCCTTTACTTTCAGTGCAGCAAACTCTCTCCAGAAGTTCAGTGAGGATCTCTGAATTATCCAATGTTGACCTAAATGACTAATGATGATAAATACAATCCACCTGTGTGTAATCAAGTCTCCGTATAAATGCACCTGCACTGTGATAGTCTCAGAGGTCCGTTAAAAACGCAGAGAGCATCATGAAGAACGAGGAACACACCAGGCAGGTCCGAGATGATACAGTTGTGAAGAAGTTTAAAGCCGGATTTGGATACAAAAAGATTTCCCAAGCTTTAAACATCCCAAGGAGCACTGTGCAAGCGATAATATTGAAATGGAAGGAGTATCAGACCACTGCAAATCTACCAAGACCTGGCCGTCCCTCTAAACTTTCAGCTCATACAAGGAGAAGGCCCATGATCACTCTGGATGAACTGCAGAGATCTACAGCTGAGGTGGGAGACTCTGTCCATAGGACAACAATCAGTCGTATATTGCACAAATCTGGCCTTTATGGAAGAGTGGCAAGAAGAAAGCCATTTCTTAAAGATATCCATAAAAAGTGTTGTTTAAAGTTTGCCACGAGCCACCTGGGAGACACACCAAACATGTGGAAGAAGGTGCTCTGGTCAGATGAAACCAAAATTGAACTTTTTGGCAACAATGCAAAACGTTATGTTTGGCGTAAGAGCAACACAGCTCATCACACCATCCCCACTGTCAAACATGGTGGTGGCAGCATCATGGTTTGGGCCTGCTTTTCTTCAGCAGGGATAGGTAAGATGGTTAAAATTGATGGGAAGATGGATGGAGCCAAATACAGGACCATTCTGGAAGAGAACCTGATGGAGTCTGCAAAAGACCTGGGACGGAGATTTGTCTTCCAACAAGACAATGATCCAAAACATAAAGCAAAATCTACAATGGAATGGTTCAAAAATAAACATATCCAGGTATTAGAATGGCCAAGTCAAAGTCCAGACCTGAATCCAATCGAATCTGTGGAAAGAACTGAAAACTGCTGTTCACAAATGCTCTCCATCCAACCTCACTGAGCTCGAGCTGTTTTGCAAGGAGGAATGGGAAAAAATGTCAGTCTCTCGATGTGCAAAACTGATAGAGACATACCCCAAGCGACTTACAGCTGTAATCGCAGCAAAAGGTGGCGCTACAAAGTATTAACTTAAGGGGGCAGAATAATTTTGCACGCCCAATTTTTCAGTTTTTGATTTGTTAAAGTTTGAAATATCCAATAAATGTCGTTCCACTTCATGATTGTGTCCCACTTGTTGTTGACTCTTCACAAAAAATAGTTTTATATCTTTGTTTGAAGCCTGAAATGTGGCAAAAGGTCGCAAAGTTCAAGGGGGCCGAATACTTTCGCAAGGCATTGTATGTACTGTAATTGTGGTGGTAATTGATATCATCATTATACCGGACCAAATTTAATAGTTAATGACTAGTGATATGTAGTGGATATTTTCTTGTCATTTGTCATCCTTGAAACCAAGTGACAATATTTGATGTGTAAAATAGCTGTGTTTTCATGCGCCTCATGACGAAGGGTTGGCAAATCTGTAGCTAATTGCTACAACATACTGCAATGTGCAGCTTTATAAACTGTTCTCTAATGGTCTTTTTTTTTTTGAGCTGTGAATCCTCCAGCAGTGGTACAGTATTCCCACTTCCCACCTTAATATGTCCTGAGCTGTCTGGTGGCTCGCTTCTTGATAAACTCTCTGACCCATCCTTTCCTTGATCAAAGACTACTTGGCTGCACTAAAAACTCAGACTGGATCACTTCGATTACGTTCCCAGTTGGATCCACTGAGGCATGACATCTTGTGAGGGCTTGTAATAACTTACTGGTCCCCTTTTCATTGAAGTTCAAGTTATCAGCAGACAAGTGTAGGGAGTTCGAAGACTTTGATTGATAGGAGCGGAACGGCCTAGTTTAGAACATCTGCCTTAATTTTTCTTTTTATAAAATGAACCTTCTACCGGGTATGTTTAGGGGGAACCTGGCTGTCATCATTCCCTCAGCTGTTCGAGAACCATCCAGTGCTCCCCGAAAAGAGATGGGTGACTCCGTTCTACTGGTGACTCTCCGTATTCGCTAAGCTCCTGAGAGAAAAGCTGCTGTAGAAAAGTCCCCACACTACTGAGCACTAAAAGAGCTTTTGAGCGTGCTCAAATTAATTGGATTCCCTACAAAACGTGCCCCTTTCTTGATATGTTCAGTCCCTCAGCTTGTCAACCGGGCTCCAGAAATTGCTTGAGTAATAATCATAACGACAAACCAGAAAAACCCTATCCTTCGCCTCCCCCAAGTAGTTATTTTTTTCTGTGCATAAGAACAAATTATTATTTTCCCCCAGCTAATGGGCCGTGGATGTCATAAATGAAGACAAAGCATGCCACGACTTATCAAACGCAGGAATGTGCGCATCCCCTCAAACAGGTGGAGTGGTGTCTGCAGGTCTGCATTCCCTCTGAACCGTCTGCCAGGAGTATTTGGGAGTTTGGCAGACTTTACTTCATAGGGCATATAGCCTCAATACCTGGCTGAAGACTCTTTCTTTAACGATGCTTCCTTGTTGACTGTAGAACAGTTACCCTCGGGCCTCCGGATGGTCCTCGAAGGCCCGAAGTGTCTTCCGGTTTTCAACCTTTTCCTCTTATACCTGATAGATAAGTCTGTAAACTCTGTAGCCAGTCAATAACCTTAATTGATCAATTAAGTTCCAGGGAGAAATGAAAATCAGCAGGACTAGAGTTGTGCTCTGCTGCCTTAGCGAGACGATGACAAGTTGGCTGAAGCAGACTGGAATGGGTACAGTGACATTAGGGACACTGTAGCATGTTTCTGTCCTCTGGTGGGTGTGGGGGGGGGGGGGGGCACGTCACACTTTCGATAACGCCAGGGCTTAAACATACAGCGAGCATTATGTACAGTATGTGATAACCATACGTTGGTATATTGTACACCTGAAAGACCAGGACACATCTTGGGATATATAGATCCTGATGTACAAAGCATTTTCACTGGTCCATGTTTAGAAGGAAACACAGCATGAAAGACCAATAAGAGGGAAAGGCAAAACAAAGAGAAATTCAATGTTTTGGCCACCTTGTTTTTTTGGCAAGTATAAAGGCGTGGTCTTGCCCGCACTGTGGTGCAGTGCGTCTGAAATGCTTTTAGGATTTGGCAGAGGGAAGAGAAGACGCTGTCTGTGTCCTTAGTGCCAACATGACAGAGTAGCCTCCATTGGCTAGTCAGGGGGTCTTGACAAATGGTAAGTCTACTGTACCACTGGAAGACGGATCGCACTCTGCAAGGTTACGCTGAGGACAGTATTGAGCAGCTTTGTTCTAACCCGCCACTAAAACACCAGATTTTGCCAATAGCTTAATGATCAAGACCTTGTTTTGCTGAATCTGGAGTGGTTTAGTGCTGCGCTTGAGCAAAAGCCTGCCCACACCGTCTTTTCCTCTGCAGTGTTTTTGACTGCTGATGTACTGTTGAGACTTAGGCAGGTTTTAGAAAGTGCCTCGTGTTCATTGGAAAATGCTGTCTATTAGCGTCAAGTGTTTGTCTTTTGTTTCTCGTAGCTAGCGCAACGTGAACATTACTACGCGTGTTTTGTGCATTCAGGTGCACGTTCAGCTTGCCGCACCCACTTTTATTGTCAAGGCACGCGCACTCTCCCATTACCTGGGGGCAACAACAAAGCGAGCTTAGCATCCGTTTCTTTTAAATTTTGTTGTCTAAATTTAGCCAAGATAACGAGGGCCTTATTATTTTAGAAGCTTTGAGATTCTGGTTAAGTCCAGCATTAACCTGACGGAGCTGGTTCTCATGCTCACACTCCCAGCGGGTGGTGTGTGTGCCTCCTTGTATAACCTAGTGCTTTACTCACCCATTGTAATTCATACCATGTTTCCTCTATTTACTAGAACAAAAGCGTCTGTTGAACCCAGTTAGTCTCCCCCTCCTATAATGGTATGCATTTGCTTACTGTTATTTGATAAGTGCCCCACTCCTAATAGCCATGCAATAGAGCGCTGTGCAGAGGTTGTGATTCTTTCTTTCTTTCTGCATATTGATACAAGAACACAGTATGGTAAGAAGTGTGCCTGAACTTATTGTGTAATTTGTATGTGACACGTCTCTGTCTAATGAGAAGTGTGTGTGTTGACTCATTACCGTGTATCGATAACTTTGAGCACGTGGGTGTGTGTATCATCTGAGACGGACAGGTCTCTAACGCATGGGGTTGACCTTGAGCTCAGCGGTGCTGGTCGGAGAACAGGTGATGAGTGTTTTCCTCCAGAATGACCGCAGGCTGTGTCGACGTGTCCGACTCCCAGGTCTCCCAGGTCTGTTAGAAACGGGTGTGTCAGTGTTGTAACTGCCACTTCCCTTCATTTGAGTCACTTCAACAAACTGAGGCAAGACCCCGTTTTGTTTGTTCGTTTCAAAGCGGTATCTACATTTTTTTGTGGCTTATGGATGAGACCAATGGGTTAGCAATTATGGGTATCGATCTAAATTGTGCTCACTGTTTCACAATTTTATTTCAGCTGCCAACGCTTCTGGTTTCTTTGTCAAAGCTGTACTGTAGCACGACTGTGGTGTTGTGTCCCTCAGGCAACTGCACGTGGCATGTCACCTTACACACTCTCTCTCCATCTGGATGAGTGGTGAAGCGAGAGGTCGATCTCTGCCCAAAATCTGTCCACACGAAGTAGTTCTTTAATTATTTAGCCGGTGAGGAGTTTTTGTATTGAGGCCGGTGAGTGTCGATTTTAGTCAAGATAACCATTAATTGCTATTTTGATACGTGAGACTTATTTGATCTAATAGAAGTTACTTATTTAAAAAAAAAAATTTAATCCCTTCTCCCTAATTTCGTGGTATCCAATTGTTAGTAGCTACTATCTTGTCTCATCGCTACAACTCCCGTACGGGCTCAGGAGAGACTAAGGTTATAAGTCATGCGTCCTCCGATACACAACCCAACCAAGCCGCACTGCTTCTTAACACAGCGCGCATCCAACCCGGAAGCCAGCCGCACCAATGTGTCAGAGGAAACACCGTGCACCTGGGAACCTTGGTTAGCGTGCACTGCGCCCGGCCCGCCACGAGTCGCTGGTGCGTGATTAGACAAGGATATCCCTACCGGCCAAACCCTCCCTAACCTGGACAATGCTAGGCCAATTGTGTGTCGCCCCACGGACCTCCCGGTCGCGGCTGGTTACGACAGAGCCTGGGCGCGAATCCAGAGTCTCTGGTAGCACAGCTGGCGCTGCAGTACAGCGCCCTTACCACTGTGCCACCCAGGAGGCTGTGAATTGTGCAATTCTTAGGTTGTTACGAGGGCACTGATAAGTGTGATGCACGTGACATCCCAGCAAATTTGAGAAAAAACGCTTGGTATCAGAGTGGTCTCTGAAGTTCGAAACGGTCTATGCGTTGGTTAGCAGATCATCTGACTGTCCGTTCAATACAGGCGGTTGTCAACACCATCGAATATATACAATTAAAATTTAAAAAATACTCAATGAGATGTATCCACCAATCCGCTCTGTGGACAACAATTCACATTAAGGTAGAGACATCGGCATCTGGTCATATCCATATCTCTGGTGCTGTCCATCTCTGCGCCCCGTTTCCCGCCATCTTCTATCCCTGGGCCAACCTCCACTGGCACTGATGGCTAGGGTCACAGAGGTCATGGGCAGGGACATGCCCCTCACCCCTCCCAACCAGCTGCCCAACTGTGTGATGTAATTAAGCCAATCAAAGGTTTTGAATATGGGCCAATCAGGGAGAGTGGTATGAGCTAACGGCAAGGGTGAAATAGAACATGTAATTTAGGTTAATTAAACAAGGTCCCAAAACACTACGATGCACAACGAAAGTAGTGTTGCCATTGCCAACCCTTCCAGTTCAGCCTGGAGTCCCCAAGGAATACAACTCGAGCATGAGCAGTAAAGCTATTACAGGATAATTTAATGAATGCCCGACAGAAAGCAATACATGGAATGTAATCAATCTCCCCAAATTATTATTTTTTTTTTTTTTTTTGAGTCAAATTTGAAAATAATTCATAATTCACTAGCAAACAATACCTTTCATCAAAACTTGCAGGAGACGAGTCAAACAGAACCGTGAAAATTAACACTGTCCCTTTTTAGATTGGCATTTGTAATTAGTTCATCCAAAGGTGGCTCCACTTCACTAATAAAATGTCAACAAATATTTGTTTTCATTATGGAGTAGCTACCTGTGCTTGTCTCCTCTTCTTCACCCGATCAGTATGATAACACCCATTCTTTTCACATAGTAGTCCAGAGGGAAAGGAGGCTAGTAAAGAAATCTCAAAGGTATTGGGATGCAGCCCAAGATTTTTAATATAATAATAGTCAAGAGTGACTGGACACCCCAGTAAAGAAAGACATAGAACTTGGGCTGCATCCCAATACGATTCAAAGGTTGTAGGAGCAACGCCTTTGTACTGTATATATTTGGGTCATGGCTTAGGGTCTTTATGGGGAAATGGGTCTAGGCAGATGGGAGGCAATGTCATTCTAGCAACCGGGCTGTGGGTGTAATTTATAAGTCCTGTGAAAGGGAGCAGGCACTAAAGGTGATCGACGGGAGCGTCAGCTGGAAAGTGGTAGGGAGAGGAGGTGAATTACAACATTGCTAGTGTGCTTCTCTTTTATGCATAGTTAAACACATACACGTACGCAGATGCATGCATACATGCATACACATGCACGCATACACTTAACGCTGGTTTACAGTCCCGTCTATCGACGGATCTGTAGGCAATTTGCGTAGCGACTTCATGAACATTCTGTTGTCGTCCGATATCAAACTTGTCATTATGAAAAAGTATAAAGCACCATTGGACAGCCTCTGCATGACATCAGCAGCCCGGTGCTCCAAATAGCATACCTTCTCTGTTTTAACACCAAGAAACCCATCCGTTTTAAAACGGAATTCAGTAACTGTCAATCTAGCAAGCCATGCAACTAAAAGTAATTTTCTAAACAATGTCTTGGTTCGTTGCTAGATAACTATAGCTGACAACCTCTTCACTTTTTATGCATTATTACAGGAAAATAAACTGACAATATCATTATGTACAAGGTAATGGCGGGCTTACAGGAAATATCTTCATGCCACAGTGTGATGAAATAAAGTAGTTTGTTCTATTGGGGAATTTTAGAACTCCTACATCTTGTCACAGGAGGATTTGGTCTGGTTGCTGTGGCAGTCCGGTAACCACGACAACGGACGTTGCTACAGTCACAGAGACTTGAACTGTTTTCACGTCTGTGCCACAAGGAAACTGGCAGTCTACACTACTCTACAGACACTCCACCGGAATATAAATTAAATGTTTTGACTAGCGACACTTGTCACTTACTATCTACAGACATGTCACACTGTCAGATATCCTGTTTCCTTGTCACGAACAGTAAAGGGAATTCTGTATTTTGCAGACTTTTTTTCCATTGTAAAAACCACCAACTAACCTTTCCTCTTCTCTTCCTGGTTACAGCGGAGCCCCTCCCCCTGATGGACCTGTGTCGTCGGGCCGCCCGGGTAGCGTTGGGCCGAGAGCGCCTCCAGGAGATTGTTTCCCTGCCCTTACCCCAGTCTCTCAAGAATTACCTGCAGTACCAATGACCAAACCACGCTCCACCAACTGGGACCATCTGGAAGGAAACCATGACGATCTAAGTGTGATGGAAGATAGACAGAATGTCAGGAGGGTTCGAATGAACAACGGCGGATGCTGGAAGCGGAATGTTTACATTGTGGGATAATTAAGCTCTGCGGTGAATAGATAGATACTTGTGTTCAGGTTTTTGACCCAGAGGATGATTGATACTTTTTTGTTCGGGGTTTGGACTTTTACAATTATTGATGGCTGTAGCTCTCTTCCAATGAAGCCTCTATTTCATGGACTGGTATGGTCCACGGTCACTTTGAAGTATGGGTGTTAGGAGACTACTGCCATCTGCTGGTTTGAGTCAGAACGGCGCCTAGAAGGCACACACTAAATACCCCGGGAGGCCTTTGAAATCATATCTCTGCTACTGGATACTCTATAGTCAGTCTCCTACAATGTCCTGTCCAGTCGGCAGGCAGACACAGGACTTTTCTACAGGGCTCAGATGTGTTTCGGTCCATTTCCAGTTCAAACTGGCCTGGAGCTCACTAGCTCACCGGTAACATACAAATATCTGCCCCATTGTCTTAAAGGACCCATTAAAGGACTATGCCAGTTCTGGACTTACTAGGTTTACACATCAAGTTTTTCTGGATCTATGTCAAGTAATGCAAGGGGGAAAAATGGCACAGCACCCATTTTGGGAGGGGGTGTGGATGACCACACACCATAGCAGTCATCTTTTTTCTCTAGAAGGCTTGAGTCACTTTTATTTCTGAGTTTGTACCCTATATTTTATTCTTAGTGTGGATTATGATCCTGACGACGATGATAACGTTACGATGACTGTTTATTTATCATGAGGTAGTTTATTTTTACGTTACGTTTTACGTTACGTTCAGGTAAATATACTACACCGATATGGGAGATGATGATGATCAGCGCTGTCACCCTAAGGCTTTTTAAACCAGATGCTGCTTTAATAATTATTATTATACGATCACTGATGGTTTTAATCTATATCTGCCTGCTTGGATGGGAGACCAGGGCCATTCGGGGGCATACACAGTGGAATGTATGGGCAGTGCTTGTTAGCAGATCTGAAATGTGAATAAAAGCCAAGTGAATGAAAAAGCCATTTGTTTTCTGGGATGGTAATTTCCTCTGTATCAAGGTTGGGCTGCCAGGTGTGTGCAATGTGTGTCTTTCTGGATAAAAGCCAAGGAAGGCAGATTTGTTTTTTGTGTTTTTCTCCCTCTTTGTTTATACCGTCAGTCACGCTCCGGGGAAACCAGGGCATCCTCAAATCCAGCTGTGACAGTTTGTGGAACCTCGTCATCCCTCGACCGCATCTGACCGAACTCCCTACCCCCTCTCTGTATCTCTACCTAACTCTCTCATTCTACCTATCTCCATTTACCTACACTAGATCTCACTCCATCTCCTACCTACCTCTTCGTTCCATTTCTACCCTACCTACCTCTTGTTCCATCTCTACCCTATTTCTCTCTAGCTACCTCCCACTCCATATTTCTCAGCCTCAAATCTCTATATTGTAGACTTACTAAATGAAGCCATAAGCTAGAAACTGAGCTTTCCCAATAGACTATTTAAACATTCCAGGGTCATTTCCTATGAGCCCTAAATATTATTAGAGATATTAAGTGGATGATCAGGGCTGCATTCAAGTGGACACTTCCTTAGAACATCTTAAATTAGTTCTGAAGAGGGTTTACCTTCTTGGGAATGGGGCAGCAGGGTAGCCTAGTGGTTAGAGCATTGGACTAGTTCTCTCGTTCTGCCCCTGAACAAGGCAGTTAACCCACTGTTCCTAGGCCGTCATTGAAAATAAGAATTAGTTTCAAACTGACTTACCTAGTTAAATAAAGGTGTAAAAAAAAAAAAAAAAAAAAAAAAGCTGGTCAAGTTGGCTTCCAAACCACTCCACTCAGCTCAACCATTGAATCTCAAAGCAAGCTGTTTTAATTTGAAAAAAAGGGCATTTTTGTGTCTCAGACTGCTAGCTGTAAATATAGCCTGTACAGTAAAGCTGGGCGATATGGACCAAAATCCATATTGCAGTAAATTGACTGAATTAGTAGTATACCGATAAATTGTACAACAATGTGAACCAGTTTTATTTTTATTACCTTATGAACAACTAGTCATAGTTTGAAATGTTGTAGCTGTCAATGGTCTCATTTAACAATTGCCCATATTAGCAAACAATCACTTTCCCTTTATCGTCCCAGTTCTAGTGTACAAATAGTGTACATGGACTTGTGCATTAGTGAAAACAATGGATCTTCAAAGGGTATGCTAAGTGCATGTCCCAAATGTGGGGCAGGCATCTGCCAGCAAGGTGCTTTCATCTCTGCTGAACAATGTTACTTTTATAAATAAGGGTTTTGTGGATTCCCCTTCAAGTTAGTGGAGGGCTGTTTCAGCCACACCCATTGCTGACAGGTATATAAAATCGAGCACACAGCCATGCAATCTCCATAGACAAACATTGACAGTTTAATGGCCTGTACTGAAGAGCCCAGTGACTTTCAACATGGCGCTGTCAAAGGATGCCACCTTTCCAACAAGTGAGTTTGTCAATTTTCTGACTTGCTAGTGCTGCCCCAGTCTACTCTAAGTGCTGTTATTGTGAAGTGGAAATGTCTAGGCGCAACAACGGCTCAGCCGCGAAGTGATAGGCCACACAAACTCACAGAACGGGACTGCCGAGTGCTGAAGTGCATAAAAATCGTCTGTCCTCGTTTGCAACAGAGTTCCAAACTGCCTTTGAAAGCAACATCGCCACAAGAACTGTTCATTGGGAGCTTTGTGAAATGTTTCAATGACTGAGTAGCCACACACACAAGCCTAAAATCACTGTGAGCAATGTCAAGCTGGAGTGGTGTAAAGTTTGCCTCCATTGTACTCTGAGCAGTGAAGACACTTTTTATAGAGTGATGAAACATGCTTCACCATCTGGCCGTCCAATGGACGAATCTGGGTTTGGCAGATGCCAAGGAAGACGCTACCTGCCCGAATGCATAGTGCCAACTAAAGTTTGTTGGAGGAATAATGGTTATTGGGCTGTTTTTCATGGTTCGGTGTAGGCCCAGTGAAGGAAGGCCCTTAGTTCCAGTGAAGGATAATCTTAACGCTACGGCATACAATGACATTCTAGATGGTTCTGTGTTTCCGATTCCGTATCTGTTTCAGCATGACAATGCCCCCATGCACAAAGTGAAGTCCATACAGAAATGGTTTGTCAAGATCGGTGTGGAAGAACATGACTGGCCAACACAGAACCCTGACCTCAAACCCATCGAACACCTTTGGGATGGTTTGGAACGCCGACTACAAGCCAGGCCTAATCGCCCAACTTCAGTGCCCCGACCTCACTAAGCTCGTGAGGCTGAATGCAAGCAACGTTCCAACATCTAGTGGAAAGCCTTCCCAGAAGTGTGGAGGCTGTTATATCAGCAATTGGGGGGGGTCAACTCCGTATTAATGCCTGTGATTTTGGAATGAGATGTTCGACGAGCAGGTATCCACATACTTTTGGTCATGTAGTGTATATCAGAGTTTCACACAACCTGTCGGAGTCTCCAGTCTCACTATAGGGATGTGTAAGGGATTGCTGTAGTGGAAATCAATGCCAGACGGTGTGACACTGTCCATCCGTGCAGGCCTTGAAATAGGTTTGGCCTTTTTTTTTCTCTTTCTGATCCCCGGCTCATTTTTTTTGGAGGCAGCTCAAATAATGTCATCGGAAAACAAGACCTCATGGAGTAGCTGAGGTTTGATCAAAGGTCTGTTCGCATGGTTCTGCATGAGGACAAGGAAGCAAGGAGGATACGCTAGTCCATCGATCCCGCTTCAAACTTACCCTTCTCTTTTTAAAACCATGTTCTTATAATGCTGGTCCTGTGGATGCTACTGTTTGCAGGTATTTGCCGCCGCCATAATCCACGCAAATCCAGGCAGGTATAAGAACGTGTAGAAACTTGTTTTTGCTACGGGGTGTTGTAAAGACGAAGTGGTGCTATTCGGAACTACTTTGCATTTAACTTTCAAAGATATTCAAAAGGCATCCGAAATGCAGGCAATAAAAATATGAATTCCCAAACTTTTAACAGTAGGTCTACTGAGGTTAAAAACGTATTCAAAGCTTGTTCATAACTTGCAAGGTTCTCAGGCGCAGCGCTAGTGGATGCTATCAACTGTAAAGCTTTAAAAGACAAATTGTTACCAGCGGAATAAAGCGAGAATAACCTTGGAAAAGGTTAGGCTACTCCGTCGCTCCTCTCATATTCTTGGTGGACATTATCCAGCATCCATTTCCTCAAACCAAATCTCCAATGACCTCTTAAGTGGTAAAGCGGCAATGAAGAAGCCTAGGCGTGAAACGCAGTCCATTGATCGGGTACCTTTTCTAGAGTGACTTTTTTTGGGGATGATGGGAATTGGGTAAATGGAAGGATGTTTATCCCAGCCTTAGTCTTGGATACGGACCTGGGTTGTTGTTGGTTGTGTTACGTCACCTGCCGTTTGTGGCAAGGTCTTTCAGCATGACAATGATCCCAAACACACCGCCTGGGCAACATTGGAGTGGCTTCGTAAGAAGCATTTCAAGGTCCTGGAGTGGCCTTTGCCAGTCTCCAGATCTCAACAGCCATAGAAAATCTTTGGAGGGAGTTGAAAGTCCGTGTTGCCCAGCAACAGCCCCAAAAACATCACTGCTCTAGGGAGATCTGCATGGAGGAATGGGCCAAAATACCAGAAACAGTGTGTGAAAACCTTGTGAAGACTTACAGAAAACGTTTGACCTCTGTCATTGCCAACAAAGGGTATATAACGAAGTATTGAGAAACGTTTGTTATTGACTTATTTAACACCATAATTTGCAAATAAATTCATTAAAAATCCTACAATGTGATTTTCTGGATTTTTTTTCTAATTTTGTCTGTCTAGTTGAAGTGTACCTATAATGAAAATTACAGGCCTCATCTTTTTAAGTGTGAGAACTTGCACAATTGGTGGCTGACTAAATACTTTTTTGCCCCACTGTATGTGTGTGAACAACAGACACAACTCCAATATAAATCAAATCACATGTTATTTGTCACATACACTTGGTTAGCAGAGGTTAATGCAAGTGTTGCGAAATGTGCTTCTAGTTCCGACAATGCAGTAATAACCAACGAATAATCTAACCTAACAATTTCACAACAGCTACCTTATACACACAAGTGTAAAGGGATGAACATAAAGATTGGATGTACATAAAGATATATGAATGAGTGATGGAACAGAACGACATAGGCAAGATGCAGTAGATTGTTTCGAGTACAGTATATACATATGAGATGAGTAATGTAGGGTATATAAACATTATATTAAGTGGCATTGTTTAAAGTGGCTAGTGATACATTTTTTACATGTATGGCAGCAGCCACTCAATGTTAGGGAAGGCTGTTTAACAGTCTGATGGCCTTGAGATAGAAGCTGTTTTTCAGTCTCTCGGTCCCTGCTTTGATGCACTTGTACTGACCTCGCCTTCTGATAGAAGGGGTGAACAGGCAGTGGCTCGGGTGGTTGTTGTCCTTGATGGTCTTTATGGCCTCCCTGTGACATCGGGTGGTGTAGGTGTCCTGGAGGGCAGGTAGTTTGCCCCCGGTGATGCGTTGTGCAGACCTCACTACCCTCTGGAGAGCCTTACGGTTGTGGGCAGAGCAGTTGCCGTACCAGGCGGTGATACGGCCCGACAGGAAGCTCTCGATTGTGCATCTGTAAAGGTTTTTGAGTGCTTTTGGTGACAAGCCAAAGTATTTTTCTCAAAGTTGCCGGGATGTTACGTGTCACGTGTCCTATTTATATCAGTACAACCTAAAGATTACGAAACTCCTATTCGATCAAATAAACCACACGTAGCAAATATGGCATAAAAACATTTAACCTACAGTTGAAGTCGGAAGTTTACATACATATACCTTAGCCAAATATGTTTAAACTCAGTTTTTCACAAATCCTAGTAAACATTCACTGTTTTAGGTCGGTTCGGATCACCACTTTATTTTGAGAATGTGATAATATTAGAGAAAGTGATTTTATTTCAGCTTTTATTTCTTTCATCAGTAGCTTACATACACTCGATTAGTATTTGGTAGATTTGACTTTAAATGGTTTAACTTTTTGGGTGGCCTTCCACATGCTTCCCACAATAAAGTTGGGTGAATTATGGCCCATTCCTCCTGACAGAGCTGGTGTAACTGAGTCAGGTTTGTAGGCCTCCTTGCTCGCACATGCTTTTTCAGTTCCGCCACAAATATTCTATAGGATTGAGGTCAGGGCTTTGTGATGGCCACTCCAATACCTAGACTTTGGTGTCCTTAAAGGCCATTTTGTCACAACTTTGGAAGTATGCTTGTCCATTTGGAAGACCAATTTGCGACCAGGCTTTAACTTCCTGATGCTGCCACCCCCGTGCTTCTCGGTTGGGATGGTGTTCTTCGGCTTGTAAGCCTCCCCCTTTTCTTTTTCCTCCAAACATAACGATGGTCATTATGGCCAGACAGTTCTGTTTTCGTTTCATCAGACCAGAGGACATTTCTCCAAAAAGTAGGACCTTTGCAGTTGCAAACCGTAGTCTTGCTTTTTTTTTTAAATGTTTTAACATTTTTATCCCCAATTTTGTGGTACTATCTTGTCTCATCGCTACAACTCCCGTACGGGCTCAGGAGAGAGACGAAGGTTATAAGTCATGCGTCCTCCGATACACAACCCAACCAAGCCACACTGCTTCTTAACACAGCGAGCATCCAACCCGGAAGCTAGCCGCACCAATGTGTTGGAGGAAACACCGTGCAACTGGCGACTTGGTTTAGTGTGCACTCTGCGCTCGGCCCGCCACGTGAGTCGCTAGTGCGCGATGAGACAAGGATATCCCTACCGGCCAAACCCTCCCTATTCTGGATGACACTTAGGCCAATTGTGCGTCGCCCCACGGACCTCCCGGTCGTGGCCGGTTGCAACAGAGCCTGTGCGCGAAACCAGAGTCTCTCGTGGCACAGCTAGCGATGCAATGCCCTAGACCACTGCGCCACCCGGGAGGCCCTAGTCTGGCTTTTTTTATGGCGCTTTTGGAGCAGTGGCCTTGCTGAGTGGCCTTTCAGGTTATGTCGATATACGACTCGTTTTACTGTGGATATAGATACTTTTGTACCTGTTTCCTCCAGCGTTTTCACAAGGTCCTTTGCTGTTGTTCTGGGATTGATTTGCACTTTTTGCACCAAGGTATGTTCATCTCTAGGAGACAGAATGCTTCACCTTCCTGAGCGGTATGACGGCTGTGTGGTCCTGTGGTGTTTATACTTGCGTACTATTGTTTGTACAGATGAACGTGGTACCTTCAGGCGTTTGAAAATTGCTCCCAAGGATGAACCAGACTTGTGGAGGTCTACAATTTTTTTTGAGGTCTTGGCTGTTTTCTTTTGATTTTCCAAAGATGTAAAGCAAAGAGGCATTGAGTTTGAATTATTAGGCCCTGAAATACATCCACAGGTACACCTACAATTGACTTAGGCTAATTGACATAATTTATTAGAATCTTCCAAAGCTATGACATAATTTTCTGGAATTTTCCAAGCCGTGTAAAGGCACAGTCAACTTAATGCATGTAAACTTCTGACGCATTGGAATTGTGATACAGTGAAATAATGTATGTAAACAGTTGTTGGAAAAATTACTTGTGTCATTGTGTAACAGTTTAACTTTAGTCCGTCCACTCACCTGGTTCGAACCAGGGACCCTGCACACATCGACAACTGACACCCACGAAGCATCGTTACCCATCGCTCCACAAAAGCCACGGCCCTTGCAGAGCAAGGGAACAACTACTTCAGGTTTCAGAGCGAGTGACGTCAATGATTTAAACTATATTACCGCGCACCACCGCTACTAGCTAGCCAGTTTACATCGGTTACACATGCACAAAGTACATGTCCCAAACAACTTGCTAAAACTATAGTTGGTTACCTAGAAATGTGTAGAGTGGTTGAAAAACGAGTTTTAATGACTCCAACCTAAGTGTACCGTAATTTACGGACTATAAGCCGCTACTTTATTCCCACGCTTTGAACCTCGCGGTTTATACAATGACTCGGCTAATTTATGGATTTTTCCCGTTTTCACAAGATTCATGCCGCCAAAAAACTGAGCACCGGTCACATAATGTGACGGAAATCGAGTGCGCTCAAACTTCCCATCATTCTGATTTATGTTAGTAATTTTGTCACCCTCATCATGGCAAAGACACTGAGAAATGCTTATGATGCAGCTTTCAAGTTGAAGGGATCGATCTGGCTGTTGGAAAAGGAAATAGAGCTGCTGCACAAGAGCTTGGCCTTAATGAGTTGATGATAAAGACGTTGGAAACAGCAGCGTGAGGAACTGACTCAGTGCAAAAAGACAACAAAAGCTTTTTTGGCGGCATGAATCTTGTGAAAACGGGAAAAATCCATAAATTAGCCGCGTCATTGTATAAACCGTTGAGAAGACCAGCCACAAGTCCTCTCAGTGGTGTTTGCAGCAGGGGCCAATATGTTCAATTTAATAAACTTTTTATATTCTCAAGGGGACGAATATTGAGGAGGATCAGGACTGAGTTGAATCTTCTCGGCCAATCAGGGATGTGTTACTTTACCCAACATCTAAAGTCCTACAATTTACCACAAGACAAAACATAGCTCCCCCCAAACCGGAGAGGAGGCAGATTGACAAGGAAACGGTGTTGCGCGTAAAGAGACGGACAACAAATAGGATGATAAGGAAACAAAGACAGCATTGCTATTACACGCCTTATTGTTCTTATACACAAACACACCCCTAGTAATATATGTTTGCTATCGATTGTGGATGTGTGTTTGTGCTATCGATTGATAGATTGGATGTGAAATCGATTGGTAGATTGGATGTGCTATCGATTGATAGATTGGATGTGCTATCGATTGATAGATTGGATGTGCTATCGATTGATTGATTGAGGATGTGTGTTTGTCAGACAGATAAAAATAACAGTCAGACAAAGGAACGGTTTTGCAGCTACTGTCCTCATGTGTCTGCAGTATCTGTATGTGAGCGTGTGTGTGATTGGGCTTTTGTGCATAGATGTGCATGGGTTTTTGTGTCCGTGTGCCTGTGTTTGGGAGTGTGTGTGTTTGTGCGTGCCTGCCTGTCCATCCAGCACACATCTAGAGTCTATCTGTGGGCCTGAGTGTGATGGTGGATGGAAGAAGGCGTTGCAGGAATGGTGATAAACGTTAATAGTGTCCAATTGTGGTCCATAAACGGCAGCTCCGTCCCAGAAGGTGAACGGACTTGGCGGATTAGACCTAGGACGGGACCTGCATAAGACCGGACAGATCAGACACACGCACACGTGGATGGACTGTGGAGTGTGTCTCTCACAAACTTTTACAGATGCACCATTGAGAGCGTCCTGTTGTGCTGGATCACCGCCTGGTATGGCAAAAGCAGTGTACTCCAGGACATCTTACAGCACCCGGTGTCACAGGAAGGCCAAAAACATCATCGAGCCACGGCTTGTTCACCTCGCTACCACCTAGAAGGCGGAGACCGTACAGCTGCATCAAAGATGGAACCGAGAGACTGACAAACAGCTTCTATCTCCAGGCCATCAGATTGTTAAATAGTTAATAGCATCCGCCCAGCACCCTGCGATTAACCTTAGACACTGTTACTAGCCGCTGCACTAGTGTAATGTACATAGTCATTGAACACTGTTCACTTAATGTTTACATATTGTTTTACCCACTTCATAAGTATATATATACTTGGCTCATAAGTGATGATGACTGCTGTACACAGCTTTCCTATTCATATACTGTCCATACTGTCTATACATGCGCACCATTATATTTTTTGTTTTTGTATATGTATTTTATTTTTATGTTATGTGTGTCACGCCCTGGTTGAAGTATTTTGTGTTTCTCTTCATTTATTTGGTCAGCCCAGGGTGTGGCATGGGTTTTTGCATGTGGTGTGTTTGTATTCGGATTGTATCTTAGTGGGGTGTTCTAGTTAAGTCTATGGCTGTCTGAAGTGGTTTTCAATCAGAGGCAGGTGTTTATCGTTGTCTCTGATTGGGAACCATATTTAGGCAGCCATATTCTTTGAGTGTTTCGTGGGTGATTGTCCTTACTGTCCTGATGTCCTTGTTCTGTGTTTATTTGCACCAGTATTAGGCTGTTTTGGTTTTCGTTTCGTTTATTGTTTTGTAGTGTTTGTATTTAGATTCGTGTTGCTTCAGTTTAATAAACATGGATCGCAATCTACACGCCGCATTTTGGTCCGACTCTCCTTCACACCTAGAAAGCCGTAACAATGTGTATATATAGATATATTTGTATTTCGTACTCTGACATAGCTCATTCTGATATTTCATAAATTATATTTTGGGATTTGTGTATTGTTTTGTATTTTTTATTTACTGCACTGTTGTAGCTAGAAAGATAAGTATTAGGCTACACCTGCGATACATCTGCAAAATACGTGTACCCGACCAATACATTTTATTTAAATTTTAGTTGATGGGTTGTCACGGACAGACGGATACAGGTAATCAGGGAATTGTATGTAAGATGTGTAAGATGTGGGGACCAGAAGTTCTCACTGGTCCTCTGATAGAGTGACCTTAAACTGAAGGAGAGAGACAGAACTGGATGCCTTTATACAACAGTATAAATCAGTGTAAATCACCCAGCCCAAGAAAACGTGTGCTCGCCCTCTTCCGGCCTTCTTTGGTAAATACATCTTTATAGTCTATGCATGCTGACCTTGGATTTCTGAAATATGATCGTTTTGGGACAGTGCTTTGGGCTGAACTCAACCCACTTAACTTTGTTTAAAAAAATAAAAAGTCAATTGTTCTTTCCAGTGTTAGTTTCCAAATGATTTTCCTATTGGAGCTAGGGAGAAATGTGTGTGCTTGTCTGGACTCTTAAAGACCCCCCTTCCCTTTTGTATTCAACTATGTAACAAATAATCAATAATCAAAATATCAATGTGTGGATTAGGCCAAAAAAAATCATAGTGATTAATTGTATCCCTAAAATGCAATCCAGCACTGGCACCCGTTTCG
The DNA here is from genome assembly GCF_036934945.1 of Oncorhynchus masou masou. NCBI lineage: Eukaryota > Metazoa > Chordata > Actinopteri > Salmoniformes > Salmonidae > Oncorhynchus > Oncorhynchus masou. The sequence continues at coordinate 37,884,714 of NC_088214.1, read as the reverse complement.
CACGGTCCAATTACCATCGAATGGGGTAGTAGTGGTGAGCTATAAAACATACATTATTTATATTAATTACAAGATAGGATCGCGCCACCCTAGGGAAAACTGTAGTGTAGGAATGGTGAGTCTGCATTACAGTATACCGAAATCCTGCCACCACACATGGGCGCTGTAAGAATGGGAAATAAATAGGTGGCATCCAACCCATTTTCAGGGTGCGAAATGAGCTCAATTGGATGTGCTCAATTGGATTCAGGTCTGGGGAACGGCGTGCCAGTCCATAGCATCAATGCCTTCTTCTTGCAGGAACTGCTAACACACTCCAGCCACATGAGGTCTAGCATTGTCTGGGAGGAACCCAGGGCCAACCACACTAGCATATGGTCTCACACGTGGTCTGAGGATCTCATCTCGGTACCTAATGGCAGTCAGGCTAGCTCTGGCGAGCACATGGAGGGCTGTGCGGCCCCCCAAAGACATGCCACCCCACACTATGACTGACCCACCGCCAAACCGGTCATGCTGGAGGATGTTGCAGGCAGCAAAACGTTCTCCACAGCGTCTCCAGACTTTCACATGTGCTCAGTGTGAACCTGCTTTCAGTGTGAGCCTGAATTTGCCAATCTTGGTGTTCTCTGGCAAATGCCAAACGTCCTGCACGGTGTTGGGCTTGTAAAATTAAGCACAACCCCCACCTGTGGACGTCGGGCCCTCAAATACCACCCTCATGGAGTCTGTTTCTGAACAGTTTGAGCAGACACATGCACATTTGTGGCCTGCTGGAGGTCATTGTGCAGGGCTCTGGCAGTGCTCCTCTTGGCTCCTCTTTGCACAAAGGCGGAGGTAGCGGTCCTGCTGCTGGGTTTTTGCCCACCTACGGCCTCTTCATGTACTGGCCTGTCTCCTGGTAGCGCCTCCATGCTCTGGACATTACGCTGACAGACACAGCAATCCTTCTTGCCACAGCTCGCATTGATGTGTCATCCTGGATGAGCTGCACTACCTGAGCCACTTGTGTGGGTTGTAAAAATTCCATCTCAGCATAGGAACTGAGAAGTGGTCTGTGGTGAAGAAAAGATCAGGGTGCCATGTGAGAATTAGATAGCGAGTGGGAAACCCGCATCTACCATCCATTCTATTGGCCAGCGTGAAATCACTTGGAGAATAAACTGGATGAGCTCCGTTCGAGACACTCCTACCAACGGGACATTAAAAACTGTAATATCTTATGTTTCACCGAGTTATGGCTGAATGACTACACAAAACAAACCCGTAACCCAAACACGGATGGGGTTTGGCCTACGCCGGCCAAATTCTGACGATGCTGGGCCAATTGCCACCCTATGGAACTCCCAATCATGTCCGATTGTGATACTGCCCTGAATCGAACCAGCGTCTGTAGTGACGCCTCTATCACTGAGATTCAGTGCCTTTAGACCGCTGCGACACTCTGGAGCCCTACATGTGGTAGGGCTTGCAAACTATTACAGACTACAAAGGGAAACCCCGCCATGAGCTAATGACCTTAAAAGTGTGCTGTCGATGTATATAGCTTGTATCATAATTGGAGGTCCAATGCAGGTTGGATTGCTTTGCACATGATCACAAAGTCGTCCAGAACAGCTGGTGCTCTCAAATGCATGCTTCACTGCTGCTTCTCTTGAAGTGAGCATAAAATATTTAAGACTGGGCAGACTTGCATGTCTTTAGAGGTCTACAGAACCATGGGCTGCCTGCTCACTGTAGATATGCCCATGGACTAAACTTGAGATGAGTATAACACTTGAGATGAGTAACACTTGTACATAGTGAGTTCGACTTGCATGCTTTTTTAATGCTACTGTTGAGTTGAGTTAACCTCGACCTATCCACAGCTGTACAAAAAAATATATTTCTCCCTTTCCTAAAAAAATTCACCACACAAATGAGCTGAGTATCTGGAGGTGTGTACAAAATACAATGATTTAACAATATTAATACAAATGACACTTAGCCCTTTAACACACACAGTGAAAACAGAAACAGATTAAGAAACAGAAACAGATTAAGTTAGAGAGGAGGCTACAAAGTGCATCTCTGAATGGCGTTATTGATAAAACTTGATCAAAACAGGTCTGGACAGGGTTGTTCTTTATGGATGGATGTTTTTACATACGTTGTCTTTATATTATTGTCATTTTGTGTTGTTATCAACTGGCCTTAGTATAGGCCTTCTTGAAAATAAAGGAGAGCCGCACACTCTAGGAGCTCAGATGCAAAAATGTCATATCCAACATTTCGACAGCAAGGCCAAAAAAAAATCATAGTGATTAATTGTATCCTTAAAATGCAATCCAGCACTGGCACCCGTTTCGCACGGGCCAATTACCATCGAATGGGCTAGTAGTGGTGAGCTATAAAACATACATTATTTATAAGATAGGATCTCGCCACCCTAGGGATAACTGTAGTGTAGGAATGGTGAGTCGGCATTACAGTATACCAAGGTCCTGCCGCCACACATGGGTGCTGTAAGAATGGGAAATAAAAAGGTGGGATCCAACCCATTTTCAGGGTGCGAAATGAGCCAGGAACAAATCGAGTTGAAGAGGGGATACTGCTGGATATAGCAGCATTGGTTAAGGAAACTTGGCTAAACTGTGGTCTTGGTAGACCTTCAACTCATGTCTTCAAGATTGTTCCCTTCATACTACCTAATCGTTCTATATTGTGTGTCATTTGTCCTGTATCTCAACAAACAACTGCACAGCATCACCAATAGGTGAATAAGTACATAAATCACAAGCAATAACCACAGCAGACAAAACATCAATCGGTTCGTAAATTCTAGGAGGGTGGAGGGGAGAGTTGAGGGGTTGTTTATTCAATTAATTTATGCTGGTGGCGGTTTTGTAAAGATGGACTCTGTATCGGCGGCCTGATGATGGTAGGAGCTGGTACTCCTGGTTGAGTGTGTGCGTTAGTCGGTGGCGATTCTCGCTCCTGGCCTCACTATTCTGTCCAGCGCTTCCATGTTCTTGAGATGAACTCCACTGATTTTGCTCGACAGATTGATGTAGTCGGTTGTTATTTGCGATGGATAGCAAATATTGTACCAGGCTTGGAAACAGAAAGTGAGATCACTCTGAACAAAGGCTGTGTAGAATATGGCTGTTAATTCTTTGATTGGCCTGATATTTATCTCCTCATTCAATACAGTCGTTGTTGTCCCTTTTTTTGTATATTTCATTGTGAGTTTGCAGTCCAGGAGAGGTTTGAGTAAATTATAGTGCCAACTGATTAGAGTTGGCACTATAAATTATAGTGCCAAAATTATATTGCTCAACTGATTCTATTTGCTCTGGGTCAATGTGAATGAACCCGGCGTCTTTTATAGTTCTGAAGTTTGTCATTTCCTTGTTCATTTTACATTAAGAATGAGTCTGTTTCCCTTGCACCATTGGGTGAAGTTAGTTCAGTGCTGCTTCTCTTGAAGTGAGCATAAAATATTTAAGACTGGGCAGACTTGCATGTCTTTAGAGGTCTACAGAACCATGGGCTGCCTGCTCACTGTAGATATGCCCATGGACTAAACTTGAGATGAGTATAACACTTGAGATGAGTAACACTTGTACAAGATGAGTCGACTTGAACATGCTTTTTTAACACTGTTGAGATTGAGTTAATCGACCTATCCACAGCTTTATCACTACATAGTTTATGTCCCAGATGTGCTCAAAAAACCATTTGAGTTGAGTTCCCTTTCAGGTCAAATGAGCTGAGTATCTGGAGGTGTGTACAAAATACAATGATTTAACAATATTAATACAAATGACACTTAGCCCTTTAACACACACAGTGAAAACAGAAACAGATTAAGAAACAGAAACAGATTAAGTTAGAGAGGAGGCTACAAAGTGCATCTCTGAATGGCGTTATTGATAAAACTTGATCAAAACAGGTCTGGACAGGGTTGTTCTTTATGGATGGATGTTTTTACATACGTTGTCTTTATATTATTGTCATTTTGTGTTGTTATCAACTGGCCTTAGTATAGGCCTTCTTGAAAATAAAGGAGAGCCGCACACTCTAGGAGCTCAGATGCAAAAATGTCATATCCATATTTCGACAGCAAGGCCAAAAAAATCATTCTGATTAATTGTATCCTTAAAATGCAATCCAGCACTGGCACCCGCCACGGGCCAATTACCATCGAATGGGCTAGTAGTGGTGAGCTATAAAACATACATTATTTATAAGATAGGATCTCGCCACCCTAGGGAAACTGTTGTAGGAACAGTTTGAGCAGACACATGCACATTTGTGGCCTGCTGGAGGTCACTTGTGCAGGGCTCTGGCATTGTATACCAAGGTCCTGCCGCCACACATGGGTGCTGTAAGAATGGGAAATAAAAAGGTGGGATCCAACCCATTTTCAGGGTGCGAAATGAGCCAGGAACAAATCGAGTTGAAGAGGGGATACTGCTGGATATAGCAGCATTGGTTAAGGAAACTTGGCTAAACTGTGGTCTTGGTAGACCTTCAACTCATGTCTTCAAAGATTGTTCCCTTCATACTACCTAATCGTTCTATATTGTGTGTCATTTGTCCTGTATCTCAACAAACAACTGCACAGCATCACCAATAGGTGAATAAGTACATAAATCACAAGCAATAACCACAGCAGACAAAACATCAATCGGTTCGTAAATTCTAGGAGGGTGGAGGGGAGAGTTGAGGGGTTGTTTTATTCAATTAATTTATGCTGGTGGCGGTTTTGTAAAGATGGACTCTGTATCGGCGGCCTGATGATGGTAGGAGCTGGTACTCCTGGTTGAGTGTGTGCGTTAGTCGGTGGCGATTCTCGCTCCTGGCCTCACTATTCTGTCCAGCGCTTCCATGTTCTTGAACTCCTGATTTTGCATGACTTTTCGACAGAACCCAAACACGTCGGTTGTTATTTGCGATGGATAGCAAATTGTTATTTGCTATGGAACTCCCAATCATGTACCAGGCTTGTGAAACAAAGGCTGTGTAGAATATGGCTGTTAATTCTTTGATTGGCCTGATATTTATCTCCTCATTCAATATCAGTCGTTGTTGTCCCTTTTTTTGTATATTTCATTGTGAGTTTTGCAGTCCAGGAGAGGTTTGAGTAAATTATAGTGCCAACTGATTAGAGTTGGCACTATAAATTATAGTGCCAAAATTATATTGCTCAACTGATTCTATTTGCTCTGGGTCAATGTGAATGAACCCGGCGTCTTTTATAGTTCTGAAGTTTGTCATTTCCTTGTTCATTTTACATTAAGAATGAGTCTGTTTCCCTTGCACCATTGGGTGAAGTTAGTTCAGTGCTGCTTCTCTTGAAGTGAGCATAAAATATTTAAGACTGGGCAGACTTGCATGTCTTTAGAGGTCTACAGAACCATGGGCTGCCTGCTCACTGTAGATATGCCCATGGACTAAACTTGAGATGAGTATAACACTTGAGATGAGTAACACTTGTACATAGTGAGTCGACTTGCATGCTTTTTTAATGCTACTGTTGAGTTGAGTTAACCTCGACCTATCCACAGCTGTACAAAAAAATATATTTCTCCCTTTCCTAAAAAAATTCACCACACAAATGAGCTGAGTATCTGGAGGTGTGTACAAAATACAATGATTTAACAATATTAATACAAATGACACTTAGCCCTTTAACACACACAGTGAAAACAGAAACAGATTAAGAAACAGAAACAGATTAAGTTAGAGAGGAGGCTACAAAGTGCATCTCTGAATGGCGTTATTGATAAAACTTGATCAAAACAGGTCTGGACAGGGTTGTTCTTTATGGATGGATGTTTTTACATACGTTGTCTTTATATTATTGTCATTTTGTGTTGTTATCAACTGGCCTTAGTATAGGCCTTCTTGAAAATAAAGGAGAGCCGCACACTCTAGGAGCTCAGATGCAAAAATGTCATATCCAACATTTCGACAGCAAGGCCAAAAAAAAATCATAGTGATTAATTGTATCCTTAAAATGCAATCCAGCACTGGCACCCGTTTCGCACGGGCCAATTACCATCGAATGGGCTAGTAGTGGTGAGCTATAAAACATACATTATTTATAAGATAGGATCTCGCCACCCTAGGGATAACTGTAGTGTAGGAATGGTGAGTCGGCATTACAGTATACCAAGGTCCTGCCGCCACACATGGGTGCTGTAAGAATGGGAAATAAAAAGGTGGGATCCAACCCATTTTCAGGGTGCGAAATGAGCCAGGAACAAATCGAGTTGAAGAGGGGATACTGCTGGATATAGCAGCATTGGTTAAGGAAACTTGGCTAAACTGTGGTCTTGGTAGACCTTCAACTCATGTCTTCAAGATTGTTCCCTTCATACTACCTAATCGTTCTATATTGTGTGTCATTTGTCCTGTATCTCAACAAACAACTGCACAGCATCACCAATAGGTGAATAAGTACATAAATCACAAGCAATAACCACAGCAGACAAAACATCAATCGGTTCGTAAATTCTAGGAGGGTGGAGGGGAGAGTTGAGGGGTTGTTTATTCAATTAATTTATGCTGGTGGCGGTTTTGTAAAGATGGACTCTGTATCGGCGGCCTGATGATGGTAGGAGCTGGTACTCCTGGTTGAGTGTGTGCGTTAGTCGGTGGCGATTCTCGCTCCTGGCCTCACTATTCTGTCCAGCGCTTCCATGTTCTTGAGATGAACTCCACTGATTTTGCTCGACAGATTGATGTAGTCGGTTGTTATTTGCGATGGATAGCAAATATTGTACCAGGCTTGGAAACAGAAAGTGAGATCACTCTGAACAAAGGCTGTGTAGAATATGGCTGTTAATTCTTTGATTGGCCTGATATTTATCTCCTCATTAAATACAGTCGTTGTTGTCCCTTTTTTTGTATATTCATTGTGAGTTTGCAGTCCAGGAGAGGTTTGAGTAAATTATAGTGCCTTTTTTTGCCAACTGATTAGAGTTGTGTTATAGGAGATTTTGCAAAAAAATTATATGCTGGTGCCTGTCTGCCAACTGATTAGAGTTGGCTCTATAAATGTGTCATCCTGGATGAGCTGTGAGCCAAAATTATATCTCAACTGAACTGAGAAGTGGTCTATTTGCTCTGGAAACCCGCATCTACCATCCATTCTATTGGCCAGCGTGTCAATTGACACTCCTACCAACGGGACATTAAAAACTGTAATATCTTATGTTTCACCGAGTTATGGCTGAATGACTACACAAAACAAACCCGTAACCCAAACACGGATGGGGTTTGGCCTACGAATGGCCAAATTCTGACAATGCTGGGCCGTGATACTGCCCTGAATTCTATAGTTCTGAAGTTTGTCATTTCCTTGTTCATTTTACATTAAGAATGAGTCTGTTTCCCTTGTCCAACCATTGGGTGAAGTTAGTTCAGTGCTGCTTCTCTTGAAGTGAGCATAAAATATTTAAGACTGGGCAGACTTGCATGTCTTTAGAGGTCTACAGAACCATGGGCTGCCTGCTCACTGTAGATATGCCCATGGACTAAACTTGAGATGAGTATAACACTTGAGATGAGTAACACTTGTACATAGTGAGTCGACTTGCATGCTTTTTTAATGCTACTGTTGAGTTGAGTTAACCTCGACCTATCCACAGCTGTACAAAAAAATATATTTCTCCCTTTCCTAAAAAAATTCACCACACAAATGAGCTGAGTATCTGGAGGTGTGTACAAAATACAATGATTTAACAATATTAATACAAATGACACTTAGCCCTTTAACACACACAGTGAAAACAGAAACAGATTAAGAAACAGAAACAGATTAAGTTAGAGAGGAGGCTACAAAGTGCATCTCTGAATGGCGTTATTGATAAAACTTGATCAAAACAGGTCTGGACAGGGTTGTTCTTTATGGATGGATGTTTTTACATACGTTGTCTTTATATTATTGTCATTTTGTGTTGTTATCAACTGGCCTTAGTATAGGCCTTCTTGAAAATAAAGGAGAGCCGCACACTCTAGGAGCTCAGATGCAAAAATGTCATATCCAACATTTCGACAGCAAGGCCAAAAAAAATCATAGTGATTAATTGTATCCTTAAAATGCAATCCAGCACTGGCACCCGTTTTGCACGGGCCAATTACCATCGAATGGGCTAGTAGTGGTGAGCTATAAAACATACATTATTTATAAGATAGGATCTCGCCACCCTAGGGATAACTGTAGTGTAGGAATGGTGAGTCGGCATTACAGTATACCAAGGTCCTGCCGCCACACATGGGTGCTGTAAGAATGGGAAATAAAAAGGTGGGATCCAACCCATTTTCAGGGTGCGAAATGAGCCAGGAACAAATCGAGTTGAAGAGGGGATACTGCTGGATATAGCAGCATTGGTTAAGGAAACTTGGCTAAACTGTGGTCTTGGTAGACCTTCAACTCATGTCTTCAAAGATTGTTCCCTTCATACTACCTAATCGTTCTATATTGTGTGTCATTTGTCCTGTATCTCAACAAACAACTGCACAGCATCACCAATAGGTGAATAAGTACATAAATCACAAGCAATAACCACAGCAGACAAAACATCAATCGGTTCGTAAATTCTAGGAGGGTGGAGGGGAGAGTTGAGGGGTTGTTTATTCAATTAATTTATGCTGGTGGCGGTTTTGTAAAGATGGACTCTGTATCGGCGGCCTGATGATGGTAGGAGCTGGTACTCCTGGTTGAGTGTGTGCGTTAGTCGGTGGCGATTCTCGCTCCTGGCCTCACTATTCTGTCCAGCGCTTCCATGTTCTTGAGATGAACTCCACTGATTTTGCTCGACAGATTGATGTAGTCGGTTGTTATTTGCGATGGATAGCAAATATTGTACCAGGCTTGGAAACAGAAAGTGAGAAACAAAGGCTGTGTAGAATATGGCTGTTAATTCTTTGATTGGCCTGATATTTATCTCCTCATTCAATACAGTCGTTGTTGTCCCTTTTTTTGTATATTTCATTGTGAGTTTGCAGTCCAGGAGAGGTTTGAGTAAATTATAGTGCCAACTGATTAGAGTTGGCACTATAAATTATAGTGCCAAAATTATATTGCTCAACTGATTCTATTTGCTCTGGGTCAATGTGAATGAACCCGGCGTCTTTTATAGTTCTGAAGTTTGTCATTTCCTTGTTCATTTTACATTAAGAATGAGTCTGTTTCCCTTGCACCATTGGGTGAAGTTAGTTCAGTGCTGCTTCTCTTGAAGTGAGCATAAAATATTTAAGACTGGGCAGACTTGCATGTCTTTAGAGGTCTACAGAACCATGGGCTGCCTGCTCACTGTAGATATGCCCATGGACTAAACTTGAGATGAGTATAACACTTGAGATGAGTAACACTTGTACATAGTGAGTCGACTTGCATGCTTTTTTAATGCTACTGTTGAGTTGAGTTAATCTCGACCTATCCACAGCTGTACAAAAAAATATATTTCTCCCTTTCCTAAAAAAATTCACCACACAAATGAGCTGAGTATCTGGAGGTGTGTACAAAATACAATGATTTAACAATATTAATACAAATGACACTTAGCCCTTTAACACACACAGTGAAAACAGAAACAGATTAAGAAACAGAAACAGATTAAGTTAGAGAGGAGGCTACAAAGTGCATCTCTGAATGGCGTTATTGATAAAACTTGATCTTTATGGATGGATGTTTTTAAAACTCTGCATTGATAAAACTTGATCAAAACAGGTCTGGACAGGGTTGTTCTTTATGGATGGATGTTTTTACATACGTTGTCTTTATATTATTGTCATTTTGTGTTGTTATCAACTGGCCTTAGTATAGGCCTTCTCTGGAAATAAAGGAGAGCCGCACACTCTAGGAGCTCAGATGCAAAAATGTCATATCATATTTCGACAGCAAGGCCAAAAAAAATCATTCTGATTAATTGTATCCTTAAAATGCAATCCAGCACTGGCACCCGTTTTGCACGGGCCAATTACCATCGAATGGGCTAGTAGTGGTGAGCTATAAAACATACATTATTTATAAGATAGGATCTCGCCACCCTAGGGATAACTGTAGTGTAGGAATGGTGAGTCGGCATTACAGTATACCAAGGTCCTGCCGCCACACATGGGTGCTGTAAGAATGGGAAATAAAAGGTGGGATCCAACCCATTTTCAGGGTGCGAAATGAGCCAGGAACAAATCGAGTTGAAGAGGGGATACTGCTGGATATAGCAGCATTGGTTAAGGAAACTTGGCTAAACTGTGGTCTTGGTAGACCTCAACTCATGTCTTCAAGACTCATTGTTTCTTCACAGCAATCCTTCTTGCCTTCAACTCATGTCTTGATTGTTCCCTTCATACTACCTAATCGTTCTATATTGTGTGTCATTTGTCCTGTATCTCAACAAACAACTGCACAGCATCACCAATAGGTGAATAAGTACATAAATCACAAGCAATAACCACAGCAGACAAAACATCAATCGGTTCGTAAATTCTAGGAGGGTGGAGGGGAGAGTTGAGGGGTTGTTTTATTCAATTAATTTATGCTGGTGGCGGTTTTGTAAAGATGGACTCTGTATCGGCGGCCTGATGATGGTAGGAGCTGGTACTCCTGGTTGAGTGTGTGCGTTAGTCGGTGGCGATTCTCGCTCCTGGCCTCACTATTCTGTCCAGCGCTTCCATGTTCTTGAGATGAACTCCACTGATTTTGCTCGACAGATTGATGTAGTCGGTTGTTATTTGCGATGGATAGCAAATATTGTACCAGGCTTGGAAACAAAGGCTGTGTAGAATCTGAATGGCTGTTAATTCTTTGATTGGCCTGATATTTATCTCCTCATTCAATATAGTCGTTGTTGTCCCTTTTTTTGTATATTTCATTGTGAGTTTGCAGTCCAGGAGAGGTTTGAGTAAATTATAGTGCCAACTGATTAGAGTTGCCAACTATTAAATTATAGTGCCAAAATTATATTGCTCAACTGATTCTATTTGCTCTGGGTCAATGTGAATGAACCCGGCGTCTTTTATAGTTCTGAAGTTTGTCATTTCCTTGTTCATTTTACATTAAGAATGAGTCTGTTTCCCTTGCACCATTGGGTGAAGTTAGTTCAGTGCTGCTTCTCTTGAAGTGAGCATAAAATATTTAAGACTGGGCAGACTTGCATGTCTTTAGAGGTCTACAGAACCATGGGCTGCCTGCTCACTGTAGATATGCCCATGGACTAAACTTGAGATGAGTATAACACTTGAGATGAGTAACACTTGTACATAGTGAGTCGACTTGCATGCTTTTTTAATGCTACTGTTGAGTTGAGTTAATCTCGACCTATCCACAGCTGTACAAAAAAATATATTTCTCCCTTTCCTAAAAAAATTCACCACACAAATGAGCTGAGTATCTGGAGGTGTGTACAAAATACAATGATTTAACAATATTAATACAAATGACACTTAGCCCTTTAACACACACAGTGAAAACAGAAACAGATTAAGAAACAGAAACAGATTAAGTTAGAGAGGAGGCTACAAAGTGCAACTCTGAATGGCGTTATTGATAAAACTTGATCAAAACAGGTCTGGACAGGGTTGTTCTTTATGGATGGATGTTTTTACATACGTTGTCTTTATATTATTGTCATTTTGTGTTGTTATCAACTGGCCTTAGTATAGGCCTTCTTGAAAATAAAGGAGAGCCGCACACTCTAGGAGCTCAGATGCAAAAATGTCATATCCAACATTTCGACAGCAAGGCCAAAAAAAATCATTCTGATTAATTGTATCCTTAAAATGCAATCCAGCACTGGCACCCGTTTCGCACGGGCCAATTACCATCGAATGGGCTAGTAGTGGTGAGCTATAAAACATACATTATTTATAAGATAGGATCTCGCCACCCTAGGGATAACTGTAGTGTAGGAATGGTGAGTCGGCATTACAGTATACCAAGGTCCTGCCGCCACACATGGGTGCTGTAAGAATGGGAAATAAAAAGGTGGGATCCAACCCATTTTCAGGGTGCGAAATGAGCCAGGAACAAATCGAGTTGAAGAGGGGATACTGCTGGATATAGCAGCATTGGTTAAGGAAACTTGGCTAAACTGTGGTCTTGGTAGACCTTCAACTCATGTCTTCAAGATTGTTCCCTTCATACTACCTAATCGTTCTATATTGTGTGTCATTTGTCCTGTATCTCAACAAACAACTGCACAGCATCACCAATAGGTGAATAAGTACATAAATCACAAGCAATAACCACAGCAGACAAAACATCAATCGGTTCGTAAATTCTAGGAGGGTGGAGGGGAGAGTTGAGGGGTTGTTTATTCAATTAATTTATGCTGGTGGCGGTTTTGTAAAGATGGACTCTGTATCGGCGGCCTGATGATGGTAGGAGCTGGTACTCCTGGTTGAGTGTGTGCGTTAGTCGGTGGCGATTCTCGCTCCTGGCCTCACTATTCTGTCCAGCGCTTCCATGTTCTTGAGATGAACTCCACTGATTTTGCTCGACAGATTGATGTAGTCGGTTGTTATTTGCGATGGATAGCAAATATTGTACCAGGCTTGGAAACAGAAAGTGAGACTCTGAACAAAGGCTGTGTAGAATATGGCTGTTAATTCTTTGATTGGCCTGATATTTATCTCCTCATTCAATATAGTCGTTGTTGTCCCTTTTTTTGTATATTTCATTGTGAGTTTGCAGTCCAGGAGAGGTTTGAGTAAATTATAGTGCCAACTGATTAGAGTTGGCACTATAAATTATAGTGCCAAAATTATATTGCTCAACTGATTCTATTTGCTCTGGGTCAATGTGAATGAACCCGGCGTCTTTTATAGTTCTGAAGTTTGTCATTTCCTTGTTCATTTTACATTAAGAATGAGTCTGTTTCCCTTGCACCATTGGGTGAAGTTAGTTCAGTGCTGCTTCTCTTGAAGTGAGCATAAAATATTTAAGACTGGGCAGACTTGCATGTCTTTAGAGGTCTACAGAACCATGGGCTGCCTGCTCACTGTAGATATGCCCATGGACTAAACTTGAGATGAGTATAACACTTGAGATGAGTAACACTTGTACATAGTGAGTCGACTTGCATGCTTTTTTAATGCTACTGTTGAGTTGAGTTAATCTCGACCTATCCACAGCTGTACAAAAAAATATATTTCTCCCTTTCCTAAAAAAATTCACCACACAAATGAGCTGAGTATCTGGAGGTGTGTACAAAAATACAATGATTTAACAATATTAATACAAATGACACTTAGCCCTTTAACACACACAGTGAAAACAGAAACAGATTAAGAAACAGAAACAGATTAAGTTAGAGAGGAGGCTACAAAGTGCATCTCTGAATGGCGTTATTGATAAAACTTGATCAAAACAGGTCTGGACAGGGTTGTTCTTTATGGATGGATGTTTTTACATACGTTGTCTTTATATTATTGTCATTTTGTGTTGTTATCAACTGGCCTTAGTATAGGCCTTCTTGAAAATAAAGGAGCTCAGATGCAAAAATTGAGAGTTGCTTTACATTGTCATTTTGTGTTGAACTCCACATGCAAAAATGTCTAGGAGCTCAGATGCAAAAATGTCATATCACATTCGACAGCAAGGCCAAAAAAAATCATTCTGATTAATTGTATCCTTAAAATGCAATCCAGCACTGGCACCCGTTTTGCACGGGCCAATTACCATCGAATGGGCTAGTAGTGGTGAGCTATAAAACATACATTATTTATAAGATAGGATCTCGCCACCCTAGGGATAACTGTAGTGGAATGGTGAGTCGGCATTACAGTATACCAAGGTCCTGCCGCCACACATGGGTGCTGTAAGAATGGGAAATAAAAAGGTGGGATCCAACCCATTTTCAGGGTGCGAAATGAGCCAGGAACAAATCGAGTTGAAGAGGGGATACTGCTGGATATAGCAGCATTGGTTAAGGAAACTTGGCTAAACTGTGGTCTTGGTAGACCTTCAACTCATGTCTTCAAAGATTGTTCCCTTCATACTACCTAATCGTTCTATATTGTGTGTCATTTGTCCTGTATCTCAACAAACAACTGCACAGCATCACCAATAGGTGAATAAGTACATAAATCCATCTCAACCAAACCACAGCAGACAAAAACATCAATCAATCAGTTCGTAAATTCTAGGAGGGTGGAGGGGAGAGTTGAGGGGTTGTTTTATTCAATTAATTTATGCTGGTGGCGGTTTTGTAAAGATGGACTCTGTATCGGCGGCCTGATGATGGTAGGAGCTGGTATTCCTGGTTGAGTGTGTGCGTTAGTCGGTGGCGATTCTCGCTCCTGGCCTCACTATTCTGTCCAGCTCTTCCATGTTCTTGAGATGAACTCCACTGATTTTGCTCGACAGATTGATGTAGTCAGTCGGTTGTTATTTGCGATGGATAGCAAATATTGTACCAGGCTTGGAAACAAAGGCTGTGTAGAATATGGCTGTTAATTCTTTGATTGGCCTGATATTTATCTCCTCATTCAATATAGTCGTTGTTGTCCCTTTTTTTGTATATTTCATTGTGAGTTTTGCAGTCCAGGAGAGGTTTGAGTAAATTATAGTGCCAACTGATTAGAGTTGGCACTATAAATTATAGTGCCAAAATTATATTGCTCAACTGATTCTATTTGCTCTGGGTCAATGTGAATGAACCCGGCGTCTTTTATAGTTCTGAAGTTTGTCATTTCCTTGTTCATTTTACATTAAGAATGAGTCTGTTTCCCTTGCACCATTGGGTGAAGTTAGTTCAGTGCTGCTTCTCTTGAAGTGAGCATAAAATATTTAAGACTGGGCAGACTTGCATGTCTTTAGAGGTCTACAGAACCATGGGCTGCCTGCTCACTGTAGATATGCCCATGGACTAAACTTGAGATGAGTATAACACTTGAGATGAGTAACACTTGTACATAGTGAGTCGACTTGCATGCTTTTTTAATGCTACTGTTGAGTTGAGTTAACCTCGACCTATCCACAGCTGTACAAAAAAATATATTTCTCCCTTTCCTAAAAAAATTCACCACACAAATGAGCTGAGTATCTGGAGGTGTGTACAAAATACAATGATTTAACAATATTAATACAAATGACACTTAGCCCTTTAACACACACAGTGAAAACAGAAACAGATTAAGAAACAGAAACAGATTAAGTTAGAGAGGAGGCTACAAAGTGCATCTCTGAATGGCGTTATTGATAAAACTTGATCAAAACAGGTCTGGACAGGGTTGTTCTTTATGGATGGATGTTTTTACATACGTTGTCTTTATATTATTGTCATTTTGTGTTGTTATCAACTGGCCTTAGTATAGGCCTTCTTGAAAATAAAGGAGAGCCGCACACTCTAGGAGCTCAGATGCAAAAATGTCATATCCAACATTTCGACAGCAAGGCCAAAAAAAATCATAGTGATTAATTGTATCCTTAAAATGCAATCCAGCACTGGCACCCGTTTTGCACGGGCCAATTACCATCGAATGGGCTAGTAGTGGTGAGCTATAAAACATACATTATTTATAAGATAGGATCTCGCCACCCTAGGGATAACTGTAGTGTAGGAATGGTGAGTCGGCATTACAGTATACCAAGGTCCTGCCGCCACACATGGGTGCTGTAAGAATGGGAAATAAAAGGTGGGATCCAACCCATTTTCAGGGTGCGAAATGAGCCAGGAACAAATCGAGTTGAAGAGGGGATACTGCTGGATATAGCAGCATTGGTTAAGGAAACTTGGCTAAACTGTGGTCTTGGTAGACCTTCAACTCATGTCTTCAAGATTGTTCCCTTCATACTACCTAATCGTTCTATATTGTGTGTCATTTGTCCTGTATCTCAACAAACAACTGCACAGCATCACCAATAGGTGAATAAGTACATAAATCACAAGCAATAACCACAGCAGACAAAACATCAATCGGTTCGTAAATTCTAGGAGGGTGGAGGGGAGAGTTGAGGGGTTGTTTATTCAATTAATTTATGCTGGTGGCGGTTTTGTAAAGATGGACTCTGTATCGGCGGCCTGATGATGGTAGGAGCTGGTACTCCTGGTTGAGTGTGTGCGTTAGTCGGTGGCGATTCTCGCTCCTGGCCTCACTATTCTGTCCAGCGCTTCCATGTTCTTGAGATGAACTCCACTGATTTTGCTCGACAGATTGATGTAGTCGGTTGTTATTTGCGATGGATAGCAAATATTGTACCAGGCTTGGAAACAAAGAGATCACTCTGAACAAAGGCTGTGTAGAATATGGCTGTTAATTCTTTGATTGGCCTGATATTTATCTCCTCATTCAATACAGTCGTTGTTGTCCCTTTTTTTGTATATTTCATTGTGAGTTTGCAGTCCAGGAGAGGTTTGAGTAAATTATAGTGCCAACTGATTAGAGTTGGCACTATAAATTATAGTGCCAAAATTATATTGCTCAACTGATTCTATTTGCTCTGGGTCAATGTGAATGAACCCGGCGTCTTTTATAGTTCTGAAGTTTGTCATTTCCTTGTTCATTTTACATTAAGAATGAGTCTGTTTCCCTTGCACCATTGGGTGAAGTTAGTTCAGTGCTGCTTCTCTTGAAGTGAGCATAAAATATTTAAGACTGGGCAGACTTGCATGTCTTTAGAGGTCTACAGAACCATGGGCTGCCTGCTCACTGTAGATATGCTAACACTGGATGGACTAAACTTGAGATGAGTATAACACTTGAGATGAGTAACACTTGTACATAGTGAGTCGACTTGCATGCTTTTTTAATGCTACTGTTGAGTTGAGTTAATCTCTCGACCTATCCACAGCTGTACAAAAAAATATATTTCTCCCTTTCCTAAAAAAATTCACCACACAAATGAGCTGAGTATCTGGAGGTGTGTACAAAATACAATGATTTAACAATATTAATACAAATGACACTTAGCCCTTTAACACACACAGTGAAAACAGAAACAGATTAAGAAACAGAAACAGATTAAGTTAGAGAGGAGGCTACAAAGTGCATCTCTGAATGGCGTTATTGATAAAACTTGATCAAAACAGGTCTGGACAGGGTTGTTCTTTATGGATGGATGTTTTTACATACGTTGTCTTTATATTATTGTCATTTTGTGTTGTTATCAACTGGCCTTAGTATAGGCCTTCTTGAAAATAAAGGAGAGCCGCACACTCTAGGAGCTCAGATGCAAAAATGTCATATCATATTTCGACAGCAAGGCCAAAAAAAATCATTCTGATTAATTGTATCCTTAAAATGCAATCCAGCACTGGCACCTGCTTTCAGTGTGAGCCTGAATTTGCCAATCTTGGTGTTCTCTGGCAATGGGCCAATTAAAATGCCATCCGCAATGGGCTACCAGAATGGGCTAGTAGTGGTGAGCTATAAAACATACATTATTTATAAGATAGGATCTCGCCACCCTAGGGATAACTGTAGTGTAGGAATGGTGAGTCGGCATTACAGTATACCAAGGTCCTGCCGCCACACATGGGTGCTGTAAGAATGGGAAATAAAAAGGTGGGATCCAACCCATTTTCAGGGTGCGAAATGAGCCAGGAACAAATCGAGTTGAAGAGGGGATACTGCTGGATATAGCAGCATTGGTTAAGGAAACTTGGCTAAACTGTGGTCTTGGTAGACCTTCAACTCATGTCTTCAAGATTGTTCCCTTCATACTACCTAATCGTTCTATATTGTGTGTCATTTGTCCTGTATCTCAACAAACAACTGCACAGCATCACCAATAGGTGAATAAGTACATAAATCACAAGCAATAACCACAGCAGACAAAACATCAATCGGTTCGTAAATTCTAGGAGGGTGGAGGGGAGAGTTGAGGGGTTGTTTATTCAATTAATTTATTCTGGTGGGTGGAGGGGAGAGTTGAGGGGTAAAGATGGACTCTGTATCGGTTTTGCCTGACTCTGTAAACTGGTAGGAGCTGGTACTCCTGGTTGAGTGTGTGCGTTAGTCGGTGGCGATTCTCGCTCCTGGCCTCTCACTATTCTGTCCAGCGCTTCCATGTTCTTGAGATGAACTCCACTGATTTTGCTCGACAGATTGATGTAGTCGGTTGTTATTTGCGATGGATAGCAAATATTGTACAGGCTTGCTCTGAAACAAAGGCTGTGTAGAATATGGCTGTTAATTCTTTGATTGGCCTGATATTTATCTCCTCATTCAATATAGTCGTTGTTGTCCCTTTTTTTGTATATTTCATTGTGAGTTTTGCAGTCCAGGAGAGGTTTGAGTAAATTATAGTGCCAACTGATTAGAGTTGGCACTATAAATTATAGTGCCAAAATTATATTGCTCAACTGATTCTATTTGCTCTGGGTCAATGTGAATGAACCCGGCGTCTTTTATAGTTCTGAAGTTTGTCATTTCCTTGTTCATTTTACATTAAGAATGAGTCTGTTTCCCTTGCACCATTGGGTGAAGTTAGTTCAGTGCTGCTTCTCTTGAAGTGAGCATAAAATATTTAAGACTGGGCAGACTTGCATGTCTTTAGAGGTCTACAGAACCATGGGCTGCCTGCTCACTGTAGATATGCCCATGGACTAAACTTGAGATGAGTATAACACTTGAGATGAGTAACACTTGTACATAGTGAGTCGACTTGCATGCTTTTTTAATGCTACTGTTGAGTTGAGTTAACCTCGACCTATCCACAGCTGTACAAAAAAATATATTTCTCCCTTTCCTAAAAAAATTCACCACACAAATGAGCTGAGTATCTGGAGGTGTGTACAAAATACAATGATTTAACAATATTAATACAAATGACACTTAGCCCTTTAACACACACAGTGAAAACAGAAACAGATTAAGAAACAGAAACAGATTAAGTTAGAGAGGAGGCTACAAAGTGCATCTCTGAATGGCGTTATTGATAAAACTTGATCAAAACAGGTCTGGACAGGGTTGTTCTTTATGGATGGATGTTTTTACATACGTTGTCTTTATATTATTGTCATTTTGTGTTGTTATCAACTGGCCTTAGTATAGGCCTTCTTGAAAATAAAGGAGAGCCGCACACTCTAGGAGCTCAGATGCAAAAATGTCATATCAACATTTCGACAGCAAGGCCAAAAAAATCATTGATTAATTGTATCCTTAAAATGCAATCCAGCACTGGCACCCGTTTGCACGGGCCAATTACCATCGAATGGGCTAGTAGTGGTGAGCTATAAAACATACATTATTTATAAGATAGGATCTCGCCACCCTAGGGATAACTGTAGTGTAGGAATGGTGAGTCGGCATTACAGTATACCAAGGTCCTGCCGCCACACATGGGTGCTGTAAGAATGGGAAATAAAAGGTGGGATCCAACCCATTTTCAGGGTGCGAAATGAGCCAGGAACAAATCGAGTTGAAGAGGGGATACTGCTGGATATAGCAGCATTGGTTAAGGAAACTTGGCTAAACTGTGGTCTTGGTAGACCTTCAACTCATGTCTTCAAGATTGTTCCCTTCATACTACCTAATCGTTCTATATTGTGTGTCATTTGTCCTGTATCTCAACAAACAACTGCACAGCATCACCAATAGGTGAATAAGTACATAAATCACAAGCAATAACCACAGCAGACAAAACATCAATCGGTTCGTAAATTCTAGGAGGGTGGAGGGGAGAGTTGAGGGGTTGTTTATTCAATTAATTTATGCTGGTGGCGGTTTTGTAAAGATGGACTCTGTATCGGCGGCCTGATGATGGTAGGAGCTGGTACTCCTGGTTGAGTGTGTGCGTTAGTCGGTGGCGATTCTCGCTCCTGGCCTCACTATTCTGTCCAGCGCTTCCATGTTCTTGAGATGAACTCCACTGATTTTGCTCGACAGATTGATGTAGTCGGTTGTTATTTGCGATGGATAGCAAATATTGTACCAGGCTTTGAGATCACTCTGAACAAAGGCTGTGTTAGAATATGGCTGTTAATTCTTTGATTGGCCTGATATTTATCTCCTCATTCAATACAGTCGTTGTTGTCCCTTTTTTTGTATATTTCATTGTGAGTTTGCAGTCCAGGAGAGGTTTGAGTAAATTATAGTGCCAACTGATTAGAGTTGGCACTATAAATTATAGTGCCAAAATTATATTGCTCAACTGATTCTATTTGCTCTGGGTCAATGTGAATGAACCCGGCGTCTTTTATAGTTCTGAAGTTTGTCATTTCCTTGTTCATTTTACATTAAGAATGAGTCTGTTTCCCTTGCACCATTGGGTGAAGTTAGTTCAGTGCTGCTTCTCTTGAAGTGAGCATAAAATATTTAAGACTGGGCAGACTTGCATGTCTTTAGAGGTCTACAGAACCATGGGCTGCCTGCTCACTGTAGATATGCCCATGGACTAAACTTGAGATGAGTATAACACTTGAGATGAGTAACACTTGTACATAGTGAGTCGACTTGCATGCTTTTTAATGCTACTGTTGAGTTGAGTTAGTTCACCTATCCCAGATTAGGTCTGACCTATCCACAGCTGTACAAAAAAATATATTTCTCCCTTTCCTAAAAAAATTCACCACACAAATGAGCTGAGTATCTGGAGGTGTGTACAAAATACAATGATTTAACAATATTAATACAAATGACACTTAGCCCTTTAACACACACAGTGAAAACAGAAACAGATTAAGAAACAGAAACAGATTAAGTTAGAGAGGAGGCTACAAAGTGCATCTCTGAATGGCGTTATTGATAAAACTTGATCAAAACAGGTCTGGACAGGGTTGTTCTTTATGGATGGATGTTTTTACATACGTTGTCTTTATATTATTGTCATTTTGTGTTGTTATCAACTGGCCTTTAGTATAGGCCTTCTTGAAAATAAAGGAGAGCCGCACACTCTAGGAGCTCAGATGCAAAAATGTCATATCATATTTCGACAGCAAGGCCAAAAAAAATCATTCTGATTAATTGTATCCTTAAAATGCAATCCAGCACTGGCACCCGTTTTGCACGGGCCAATTACATCGAATGGGCTAGTAGTGGTGAGCTATAAAACATACATTATTTATAAGATAGGGCCACCCTAGGGAGTCTAGTGGTTTCTGAACATTTTTATAAGATAGGATGCACATTAGGGATAACTGTGTGAGGAATGGTGAGTCGGCATTACAGTATACCAAGGTCCTGCCGCCACACATGGGTGCTGTAAGAATGGGAAATAAAAAGGTGGGATCCAACCCATTTTCAGGGTGCGAAATGAGCCAGGAACAAATCGAGTTGAAGAGGGGATACTGCTGGATATAGCAGCATTGGTTAAGGAAACTTGGCTAAACTGTGGTCTTGGTAGACCTTCAACTCATGTCTTCAAGATTGTTCCCTTCATACTACCTAATCGTTCTATATTGTGTGTCATTTGTCCTGTATCTCAACAAACAACTGCACAGCATCACCAATAGGTGAATAAGTACATAAATCACAAGCAATAACCACAGCAGACAAAACATCAATCGGTTCGTAAATTCTAGGAGGGTGGAGGGGAGAGTTGAGGGGTTGTTTTATTCAATTAATTTATGCTGGTGGCGGTTTTGTAAAGATGGACTCTGTATCGGCGGCCTGATGATGGTAGGAGCTGGTACTCCTGGTTGAGTGTTGCGTTAGTCGGTGGCGATTCTCGCTCCTGGCCTCACTATTCTGTTCACCGAGTTATGGCTGATTCTGTCCAGCGCTTCCATGTTCTTGAGATGAACTCCACTGATTTTGCTCGACAGATTGATGTAGTCGGTTGTTATTTGCGATGGATAGCAAATATTGTACCAGGCTTGGAAATTCTGAGAAGGCTGTGTAGAATATGGCTGTTAATTCTTTGATTGGCCTGATATTTATCTCCTCATTCAATACAGTCGTTGTTGTCCCTTTTTTTGTATATTTCATTGTGAGTTTTGCAGTCCAGGAGAGGTTTGAGTAAATTATAGTGCCAACTGATTAGAGTTGGCATATAAATTATAGTGCCAAAATTATATTGCTCAACTGATTCTATTTGCTCTGGGTCAATGTGAATGAATAGCGTCTTTTATAGTTCTGAAGTTTGTCATTTCCTTGTTCATTTTACATTAAGAATGAGTCTGTTTCCCTTGCACCATTGGGTGAAGTTAGTTCAGTGCTGCTTCTCTTGAAGTGAGCATAAAATATTTAAGACTGGGCAGACTTGCATGTCTTTAGAGGTCTACAGAACCATGGGCTGCCTGCTCACTGTAGATATGCCCATGGACTAAACTTGAGATGAGTATAACACTTGAGATGAGTAACACTTGTACATAGTGAGTCGACTTGCATGCTTTTTTAATGCTACTGTTGAGTTGAGTTAACCTCGACCTATCCACAGCTGTACAAAAAAATATATTTCTCCCTTTCCTAAAAAAATTCACCACACAAATGAGCTGAGTATCTGGAGGTGTGTACAAAATACAATGATTTAACAATATTAATACAAATGACACTTAGCCCTTTAACACACACAGTGAAAACAGAAACAGATTAAGAAACAGAAACAGATTAAGTTAGAGAGGAGGCTACAAAGTGCATCTCTGAATGGCGTTATTGATAAAACTTGATCAAAACAGGTCTGGACAGGGTTGTTCTTTATGGATGGATGTTTTTACATACGTTGTCTTTATATTATTGTCATTTTGTGTTGTTATCAACTGGCCTTAGTATAGGCCTTCTTGAAAATAAAGGAGAGCCGCACACTCTAGGAGCTCAGATGCAAAAATGTCATATCCAACATTTCGACAGCAAGGCCAAAAAAAATCATAGTGATTAATTGTATCCTTAAAATGCAATCCAGCACTGGCACCCGTTTCGCACGGGCCAATTACCATCGAATGGGCTAGTAGTGGTGAGCTATAAAACATACATTATTTATAAGATAGGATCTCGCCACCCTAGGGAAAACTGTAGTGTAGGAATGGTGAGTCGGCATTACAGTATACCAAGGTCCTGCCGCCACACATGGGTGCTGTAAGAATGGGAAATAAAAGGTGGGATCCAACCCATTTTCAGGGTGCGAAATGAGCCAGGAACAAATCGAGTTGAAGAGGGGATACTGCTGGATATAGCAGCATTGGTTAAGGAAACTTGGCTAAACTGTGGTCTTGGTAGACCTTCAACTCATGTCTTCAAGATTGTTCCCTTCATACTACCTAATCGTTCTATATTGTGTGTCATTTGTCCTGTATCTCAACAAACAACTGCACAGCATCACCAATAGGTGAATAAGTACATAAATCACAAGCAATAACCACAGCAGACAAAACATCAATCGGTTCGTAAATTCTAGGAGGGTGGAGGGGAGAGTTGAGGGGTTGTTTATTCAATTAATTTATGCTGGTGGCGGTTTTGTAAAGATGGACTCTGTATCGGCGGCCTGATGATGGTAGGAGCTGGTACTCCTGGTTGAGTGTGTGCGTTAGTCGGTGGCGATTCTCGCTCCTGGCCTCACTATTCTGTCCAGCGCTTCCATGTTCTTGAGATGAACTCCACTGATTTTGCTCGACAGATTGATGTAGTCGGTTGTTATTTGCGATGGATAGCAAATATTGTACCAGGCTTGGAAACAGAAAGTGAGATCACTCTGAACAAAGGCTGTGTAGAATATGGCTGTTAATTCTTTGATTGGCCTGATATTTATCTCCTCATTCAATACAGTCGTTGTTGTCCCTTTTTTTGTATATTTCATTGTGAGTTTGCAGTCCAGGAGAGGTTTGAGTAAATTATAGTGCCAACTGATTAGAGTTGTGCCAAAATTATATTGCTCAACTGATTCTATTTGCTCTGGGTCAATGTGAATGAACCCAGCGTCTTTTATAGTTCTGAAGTTTGTCATTTCCTTGTTCATTTTACATTAAGAATGAGTCTGTTTCCCTTGCACCATTGGGTGAAGTTAGTTCAGTGCTGCTTCTCTTGAAGTGAGCATAAAATATTTAAGACTGGGCAGACTTGCATGTCTTTAGAGGTCTACAGAACCATGGGCTGCCTGCTCACTGTAGATATGCCCATGGACTAAACTTGAGATGAGTATAACACATGAGATGAGTAACACTTGTACATAGTGAGTTCGACTTGCATGCTTTTTTAATGCTACTGTTGAGTTGAGTTAATCTCGACCTATCCACAGCTGTACAAAAAAATATATTTCTCCCTTTCCTAAAAAAATTCACCACACAAATGAGCTGAGTATCTGGAGGTGTGTACAAAATACAATGATTTAACAATATTAATACAAAACACACTTTCAGTGAAAACAGAAACAGAAAACAGCCACATGAGGTCTTTAACACACATTGTGAAAACAGAAACAGATTAAGAAACAGAAACAGATTAAGTTAGAGAGGAGGCTACAAAGTGCATCTCTCGTTATTGATAAAACTTGATCAAAACAGGTCTGACAGGGTTGTTCTTTATGGATGGATGTTTTTACATACGTTGTCTTTATATTATTGTCATTTTGTGTTGTTATCAACTGGCCTTAGTATAGGCCTTCTTGAAAATAAAGGAGAGCCGCACACTCTAGGAGCTCAGATGCAAAAATGTCATATCACATTTCGACAGCAAGGCCAAAAAAAATCATTCAGTGATTAATTGTATCCTAAAATGCAATCCAGCACTGGCACCCGTTTTGCACGGGCCAATTACCATCGAATGGGCTAGTAGTGGTGAGCTATAAAACATACATTATTTATAAGATAGGATCTCGCCACCCACCTGTGTAGGAATGGTGAGTCGGCATTACAGTATACCACCCGCCACACATGGGTGCTGTAAGAATGGGAAATAAAAGTTTGAGCAACACATGCACATTTGTGGCCTGCTGGAGGTCATTGTGCAGGGCTCTGGCAGTGCTCCTCTTGGCTCCTTTGCACAAAGGCGGAGGTAGCGGTCCTGCTGCTGGGTTTTTGAGCCAGGAACAAATCGAGTTGAAGAGGGGATACTGCTGGATATAGCAGCATTGGTTAAGGAAACTTGGCTAAACTGTGGTCTTGGTAGACCTTCAACTCATGTCTTCAAAGATTGTTCCCTTCTACCTAATCGTTCTATATTGTGTGTCATTTGTCCTGTATCTCAACAAACAACTGCACAGCATCACCAATAGGTGAATAAGTACATAAATCACAAGCAATAACCACAGCAGACAAAACATCAATCGGTTCGTAAATTCTAGGAGGGTGGAGGGGAGAGTTGAGGGGTTGTTTTATTCAATTAATTTATGCTGGTGGCGGTTTTGTAAAGATGGACTCTGTATCGGCGGCCTGATGATGGTAGGAGCTGGTACTCCTGGTTGAGTGTGTGCGTTAGTCGGTGGCGATTTCGCTCCTGGCCTCACTATTCTGTCCAGCGCTTCCATGTTCTTGAGATGAACTCCACTGATTTTGCTCGACAGATTGATGTAGTCGGTTGTTATTTGCGATGGATAGCAAATATTGTACCAGATGCTTGGAAACAAAGGCCAGAATATGGAACTCCCAATCATGTTTGATTGGCCTGATATTTATCTCCTCATTCAACCAGTCGTTGTTGTCCCTTTTTTGTATATTTCATTGTGAGTTTTGCAGTCCAGGAGAGGTTTGAGTAAATTATAGTGCCAACTGATTAGAGCACTATAAATTATAGTGCCAAAATTATATTGCTCAACTGATTCTATTTGCTCTGGGTCAATGTGAATGAACCTTGCGTCTTTTATAGTTCTGAAGTTTGTCATTTCCTTGTTCATTTTACATTAAGAATGAGTCTGTTTCCCTTGCACCATTGGGTGAAGTTAGTTCAGTGCTGCTTCTCTTGAAGTGAGCATAAAATATTTAAGACTGGGCAGACTTGCATGTCTTTAGAGGTCTACAGAACCATGGGCTGCCTGCTCACTGTAGATATGCCCATGGACTAAACTTGAGATGAGTATAACACTTGAGATGAGTAACACTTGTACATAGTGAGTCGACTTGCATGCTTTTTTAATGCTACTGTTGAGTTGAGTTAACCTCGACCTATCCACAGCTGTACAAAAAAATATATTTCTCCCTTTCCTAAAAAAATTCACCACACAAATGAGCTGAGTATCTGGAGGTGTGTACAAAATACAATGATTTAACAATATTAATACAAATGACACTTAGCCCTTTAACACACACAGTGAAAACAGAAACAGATTAAGAAACAGAAACAGATTAAGTTAGAGAGGAGGCTACAAAGTGCATCTCTGAATGGCGTTATTGATAAAACTTGATCAAAACAGGTCTGGACAGGGTTGTTCTTTATGGATGGATGTTTTTACATACGTTGTCTTTATATTATTGTCATTTTGTGTTGTTATCAACTGGCCTTAGTATAGGCCTTCTTGAAAATAAAGGAGAGCCGCACACTCTAGGAGCTCAGATGCAAAAATGTCATATCCAACATTTCGACAGCAAGGCCAAAAAAATCATTAGTGATTAATTGTATCCTTAAAATGCAATCCAGCACTGGCACCCGTTTTGCACGGGCCAATTACCATCGAATGGGCTAGTAGTGGTGAGCTATAAAACATACATTATTTATAAGATAGGATCTCGCCACCCTAGGGAAAACTGTAGTGTAGGAATGGTGAGTCGGCATTACAGTATACCAAGGTCCTGCCGCCACACATGGGTGCTGTAAGAATGGGAAATAAAAAGGTGGGATCCAACCCATTTTCAGGGTGCGAAATGAGCCAGGAACAAATCGAGTTGAAGAGGGGATACTGCTGGATATAGCAGCATTGGTTAAGGAAACTTGGCTAAACTGTGGTCTTGGTAGACCTTCAACTCATGTCTTCAAGATTGTTCCCTTCATACTACCTAATCGTTCTATATTGTGTGTCATTTGTCCTGTATCTCAACAAACAACTGCACAGCATCACCAATAGGTGAATAAGTACATAAATCACAAGCAATAACCACAGCAGACAAAACATCAATCGGTTCGTAAATTCTAGGAGGGTGGAGGGGAGAGTTGAGGGGTTGTTTATTCAATTAATTTATGCTGGTGGCGGTTTTGTAAAGATGGACTCTGTATCGGCGGCCTGATGATGGTAGGAGCTGGTACTCCTGGTTGAGTGTGTGCGTTAGTCGGTGGCGATTCTCGCTCCTGGCCTCACTATTCTGTCCAGCGCTTCCATGTTCTTGAGATGAACTCCACTGATTTTGCTCGACAGATTGATGTAGTCGGTTGTTATTTGCGATGGATAGCAAATATTGTACCAGGCTTGGAAACAGAAAGTGAGATCACTCTGAACAAAGGCTGTGTAGAATATGGCTGTTAATTCTTTGATTGGCCTGATATTTATCTCCTCATTCAATAC
The DNA here is from genome assembly GCF_036934945.1 of Oncorhynchus masou masou. Classification (NCBI taxonomy): domain Eukaryota; kingdom Metazoa; phylum Chordata; class Actinopteri; order Salmoniformes; family Salmonidae; genus Oncorhynchus; species Oncorhynchus masou. The sequence goes on along the minus strand of NC_088214.1, from coordinate 37,857,413 downwards.
AGTCGTTGTTGTCCCTTTTTTTGTATATTTCATTGTGAGTTTGCAGTCCAGGAGAGGTTTGAGTAAATTATAGTGCCAACTGATTAGAGTTGGCACTATAAATTATAGTGCCAAAATTATATTGCTCAACTGATTCTATTTGCTCTGGGTCAATGTGAATGAACCCGGCGTCTTTTATAGTTCTGAAGTTTGTCATTTCCTTGTTCATTTTACATTAAGAATGAGTCTGTTTCCCTTGCACCATTGGGTGAAGTTAGTTCAGTGCTGCTTCTCTTGAAGTGAGCATAAAATATTTAAGACTGGGCAGACTTGCATGTCTTTAGAGGTCTACAGAACCATGGGCTGCCTGCTCACTGTAGATATGCCCATGGACTAAACTTGAGATGAGTATAACACTTGAGATGAGTAACACTTGTACATAGTGAGTCGACTTGCATGCTTTTTTAATGCTACTGTTGAGTTGAGTTAATCTCGACCTATCCACAGCTGTACAAAAAAATATATTTCTCCCTTTCCTAAAAAAATTCACCACACAAATGAGCTGAGTATCTGGAGGTGTGTACAAAATACAATGATTTAACAATATTAATACAAATGACACTTAGCCCTTTAACACACACATGAAAACAGAAACAGATTAAGAAACAGAAACAGATTAAGTTAGAGAGGAGGCTACAAAGTGCATCTCTGAAGGATCTCATCTCGGTCAAAACAGTCAGGAAACAGAAACGAGCACATGGAGGGAGGAGGCCCCAAAGACATGCCATCCCTGAACGTTATTGATAAAACTTGATCAAAACAGGTCTGGACAGGGTTGTTCTTTATGGATGGATGTTTTTACATACGTTGTCTTTATATTATTGTCATTTTGTGTTGTTATCAACTGGCCTTAGTATAGGCCTTCTTGAAAATAAAGGAGAGCCGCACACTCTAGGAGCTCAGATGCAAAAATGTCATATCATATTTCGACAGCAAGGCCAAAAAAAATCATTCTGATTAATTGTATCCTTAAAATGCAATCCAGCACTGGCACCCGTTTTGCACGGGCCAATTACCATCGAATGGGCTAGTAGTGGTGAGCTATAAAACATACATTATTTATAAGATAGGATCTCGCCACCCTAGGGATAACTGTAGTGTAGGAATGGTGAGTCGGCATTACAGTATACCAAGGTCCTGCCGCCACACATGGGTGCTGTAAGAATGGGAAATAAAAAGGTGGGATCCAACCCATTTTCAGGGTCGAAATGAGCCAGGAACAAATCGAGTTGAAGAGGGGATACTGCTGGATATAGCAGCATTGGTTAAGGAAACTTGGCTAAACTGTGGTCTTGGTAGACCTCAACTCATGTCTTCAAGATTGGTTACCCTGACATACTACCTTAATCGTACTCTATATTGTGTGTCATTTGTCCTGTATCTCAACAAACAACTGCACAGCATCACCAATAGGTGAATAAGTACATAAATCACAAGCAATAACCACAGCAGACAAAACATCAATCGGTTCGTAAATTCTAGGAGGGTGGAGGGGAGAGTTGAGGGGTTGTTTTATTCAATTAATTTATGCTGGTGGCGGTTTTGTAAAGATGGACTCTGTATCGGCGGCCTGATGATGGTAGGAGCTGGTACTCCTGGTTGAGTGTGCGTTAGTCGGTGGCGATTCTCGCTCCTGGCCTCACTATTCTGTCCAGCGCTTCCATGTTCTTGAGATGAACTCCACTGATTTTGCTCGACAGATTGATGTAGTCGGTTGTTATTTGCGATGGATAGCAAATATTGTACCAGGCTTGGAAACAAACTCTGAACAAAGGCTGTGTAGAATATGGCTGTTAATTCTTTGATTGGCCTGATATTTATCTCCTCATTCAACCAGTCGTTGTTGTCCCTTTTTTTTCATGTATATTTTGTGCGTTGTTGTCCCTTTTTTTGTATATTTCATTGTGAGTTTTGCAGTCCAGGAGAGGTTTGAGTAAATTATAGTGCCAACTGATTAGAGTTGGCACTATAAATTATAGTGCCAAAATTATATTGCTCAACTGATTCTATTTGCTCTGGGTCAATGTGAATGAAGCGTCTTTTATAGTTCTGAAGTTTGTCATTTCCTTGTTCATTTTACATTAAGAATGAGTCTGTTTCCCTTGCACCATTGGGTGAAGTTAGTTCAGTGCTGCTTCTCTTGAAGTGAGCATAAAATATTTAAGACTGGGCAGACTTGCATGTCTTTAGAGGTCTACAGAACCATGGGCTGCCTGCTCACTGTAGATATGCCCATGGACTAAACTTGAGATGAGTATAACACTTGAGATGAGTAACACTTGTACATAGTGAGTCGACTTGCATGCTTTTTTAATGCTACTGTTGAGTTGAGTTAATCTCGACCTATCCACAGCTGTACAAAAAAATATATTTCTCCCTTTCCTAAAAAAATTCACCACACAAATGAGCTGAGTATCTGGAGGTGTGTACAAAATACAATGATTTAACAATATTAATACAAATGACACTTAGCCCTTTAACACACACAGTGAAAACAGAAACAGATTAAGAAACAGAAACAGATTAAGTTAGAGAGGAGGCTACAAAGTGCATCTCTGAATGGCGTTATTGATAAAACTTGATCAAAACAGGTCTGGACAGGGTTGTTCTTTATGGATGGATGTTTTTACATACGTTGTCTTTATATTATTGTCATTTTGTGTTGTTATCAACTGGCCTTAGTATAGGCCTTCTTGAAAATAAAGGAGAGCCGCACACTCTAGGAGCTCAGATGCAAAAATGTCATATCAACATTTCGACAGCAAGGCCAAAAAAAATCATTCTGATTAATTGTATCCTTAAAATGCAATCCAGCACTGGCACCCGTTTTGCACGGGCCAATTACCATCGAATGGGCTAGTAGTGGTGAGCTATAAAACATACATTATTTATAAGATAGGATCTCGCCACCCTAGGGAAAACTGTAGTGTAGGAATGGTGAGTCGGCATTACAGTATACCAAGGTCCTGCCGCCACACATGGGTGCTGTAAGAATGGGAAATAAAAAGGTGGGATCCAACCCATTTTCAGGGTGCGAAATGAGCCAGGAACAAATCGAGTTGAAGAGGGGATACTGCTGGATATAGCAGCATTGGTTAAGGAAACTTGGCTAAACTGTGGTCTTGGTAGACCTTCAACTCATGTCTTCAAGATTGTTCCCTTCATACTACCTAATCGTTCTATATTGTGTGTCATTTGTCCTGTATCTCAACAAACAACTGCACAGCATCACCAATAGGTGAATAAGTACATAAATCACAAGCAATAACCACAGCAGACAAAACATCAATCGGTTCGTAAATTCTAGGAGGGTGGAGGGGAGAGTTGAGGGGTTGTTTATTCAATTAATTTATGCTGGTGGCGGTTTTGTAAAGATGGACTCTGTATCGGCGGCCTGATGATGGTAGGAGCTGGTACTCCTGGTTGAGTGTGTGCGTTAGTCGGTGGCGATTCTCGCTCCTGGCCTCACTATTCTGTCCAGCGCTTCCATGTTCTTGAGATGAACTCCACTGATTTTGCTCGACAGATTGATGTAGTCGGTTGTTATTTGCGATGGATAGCAAATATTGTACCAGGCTTTGAGACTCTGAACAAAGGCTGTGTAGAATATGGCTGTTAATTCTTTGATTGGCCTGATATTTATCTCCTCATTCAATACAGTCGTTGTTGTCCCTTTTTTGTATATTTCATTGTGAGTTTTGCAGTCCAGGAGAGGTTTGAGTAAATTATAGTGCCAACTGATTAGAGTTGGCACTATAAATTATAGTGCCAAAATTATATTGCTCAACTGATTCTATTTGCTCTGGGTCAATGTGAATGAACCCGGCGTCTTTTATAGTTCTGAAGTTTGTCATTTCCTTGTTCATTTTACATTAAGAATGAGTCTGTTTCCCTTGCACCATTGGGTGAAGTTAGTTCAGTGCTGCTTCTCTTGAAGTGAGCATAAAATATTTAAGACTGGGCAGACTTGCATGTCTTTAGAGGTCTACAGAACCATGGGCTGCCTGCTCACTGTAGATATGCCCATGGACTAAACTTGAGATGAGTATAACACTTGAGATGAGTAACACTTGTACATAGTGAGTCGACTTGCATGCTTTTTTAATGCTACTGTTGAGTTGAGTTAATCTCGACCTATCCACAGCTGTACAAAAAAATATATTTCTCCCTTTCCTAAAAAAATTCACCACACAAATGAGCTGAGTATCTGGAGGTGTGTACAAAATACAATGATTTAACAATATTAATACAAATGACACTTACAAATGACACTTACACACAGTGAAAACAGAAACAGATTAAGAAACAGAAACAGATTAAGTTAGAGAGGAGGCTACAAAGTGCATCTCTGAATGGCGTTATTGATAAAACTTGATCAAAACAGGTCTGGACAGGGTTGTTCTTTATGGATGGATGTTTTTACATACGTTGTCTTTATATTATTGTCATTTTGTGTTGTTATCAACTGGCCTTAGTATAGCCTTGTTCTTTATGGATGGATGTTTTTACATACGTTGTCTTTATATTATTGTCTGTTGTTATCAACTGGCCTTAGATAAAGGAGAGCCGCACACTCTAGGAGCTCAGATGCAAAAATGTCATATCATATTTCGACAGCAAGGCCAAAAAAAATCATTCTGATTAATTGTATCCTTAAAATGCAATCCAGCACTGGCACCCGTTTTGCACGGGCCAATTACCATCGAATGGGCTAGTAGTGGTGAGCTATAAAACATACATTATTTATAAGATAGGATCTCGCCACCCTAGGGAAAACTGTAGTGTAGGAATGGTGAGTCGGCATTACAGTATACCAAGGTCCTGCCGCCACACATGGGTGCTGTAAGAATGGGAAATAAAAAGGTGGGATCCAACCCATTTTCAGGGTGCGAAATGAGCCAGGAACAAATCGAGTTGAAGAGGGGATACTGCTGGATATAGCAGCATTGGTTAAGGAAACTTGGCTAAACTGTGGTCTTGGGTAGACCTTCAACTCATGTCTTCAAAGATTGTTCCCTTCATACTACCTAATCGTTCTATATTGTGTGTCATTTGTCCTGTATCTCAACAAACAACTGCACAGCATCACCAATAGTGTGAATAAGTACATAAATCACAAGCAATAACCACAGCAGACAAAACATCAATGGTTCGTAACCACAGCAGACAAAAATTCTAGGAGGGGTGGAGGGGAGAGTTGAGGGGTTGTTTTATTCAATTAATTTATGCTGGTGGCGGTTTTGTAAAGATGGACTCTGTATCGGCGGCCTGATGATGGTAGGAGCTGGTACTCCTGGTTGAGTGTGTGCGTTAGTCGGTGGCGATTCTCGCTCCTGGCCTCACTATTCTGTCCAGCGCTTCCATGTTCTTGAGATGAACTCCACTGATTTTGCTCGACAGATTGATGTAGTCGGTTGTTATTTGCGATGGATAGCAAATATTGTACCAGGCTTGGAAACAAAGGCTGTGTAGAATATGGCTGTTAATTCTTTGATTGGCCTGATATTTATCTCCTCATTCAATACAGTCGTTGTTGTCCCTTTTTTTGTATATTTCATTGTGAGTTTTGCAGTCCAGGAGAGGTTTGAGTAAATTATAGTGCCAACTGATTAGAGTTGGCACTATAAATTATAGTGCCAAAATTATATTGCTCAACTGATTATATTTGCTCTGGGTCAATGTGAATGAACCCGGCGTCTTTTATAGTTCTGAAGTTTGTCATTTCCTTGTTCATTTTACATTAAGAATGAGTCTGTTTCCCTTGCACCATTGGGTGAAGTTAGTTCAGTGCTGCTTCTCTTGAAGTGAGCATAAAATATTTAAGACTGGGCAGACTTGCATGTCTTTAGAGGTCTACAGAACCATGGGCTGCCTGCTCACTGTAGATATGCCCATGGACTAAACTTGAGATGAGTATAACACTTGAGATGAGTAACACTTGTACATAGTGAGTCGACTTGCATGCTTTTTTAATGCTACTGTTGAGTTGAGTTAACCTCGACCTATCCACAGCTGTACAAAAAAATATATTTCTCCCTTTCCTAAAAAAATTCACCACACAAATGAGCTGAGTATCTGGAGGTGTGTACAAAATACAATGATTTAACAATATTAATACAAATGACACTTAGCCCTTTAACACACACAGTGAAAAACAGAAACAGATTAAGAAACAGAAACAGATTAAGTTAGAGAGGAGGCTACAAAGTGCATCTCTGAATGGCGTTATTGATAAAACTTGATCAAAACAGGTCTGGACAGGGTTGTTCTTTATGGATGGATGTTTTTACATACGTTGTCTTTATATTATTGTCATTTTGTGTTGTTATCAACTGGCCTTAGTATAGGCCTTCTTGAAAATAAAGGAGAGCCGCACACTCTAGGAGCTCAGATGCAAAAATGTCATATCAACATTTCGACAGCAAGGCCAAAAAAATCATAGTGATTAATTGTATCCTTAAAATGCAATCCAGCACTGGCACCCGTTTGCACGGGCCAATTACCATCGAATGGGCTAGTAGTGGTGAGCTATAAAACATACATTATTTATAAGATAGGATCTCGCCACCCTAGGGAAAACTGTAGTGTAGGAATGGTGAGTCGGCATTACAGTATACCAAGGTCCTGCCGCCACACATGGGTGCTGTAAGAATGGGAAATAAAAAGGTGGGATCCAACCCATTTTCAGGGTGCGAAATGAGCCAGGAACAAATCGAGTTGAAGAGGGGATACTGCTGGATATAGCAGCATTGGTTAAGGAAACTTGGCTAAACTGTGGTCTTGGTAGACCTTCAACTCATGTCTTCAAGATTGTTCCCTTCATACTACCTAATCGTTCTATATTGTGTGTCATTTGTCCTGTATCTCAACAAACAACTGCACAGCATCACCAATAGGTGAATAAGTACATAAATCACAAGCAATAACCACAGCAGACAAAACATCAATCGGTTCGTAAATTCTAGGAGGGTGGAGGGGAGAGTTGAGGGGTTGTTTATTCAATTAATTTATGCTGGTGGCGGTTTTGTAAAGATGGACTCTGTATCGGCGGCCTGATGATGGTAGGAGCTGGTACTCCTGGTTGAGTGTGTGCGTTAGTCGGTGGCGATTCTCGCTCCTGGCCTCACTATTCTGTCCAGCGCTTCCATGTTCTTGAGATGAACTCCACTGATTTTGCTCGACAGATTGATGTAGTCGGTTGTTATTTGCGATGGATAGCAAATATTGTACCAGGCTTTGAGATCACTCTGAACAAAGGCTGTGTAGAATATGGCTGTTAATTCTTTGATTGGCCTGATATTTATCTCCTCATTCAATACAGTCGTTGTTGTCCCTTTTTTTGTATATTTCATTGTGAGTTTGCAGTCCAGGAGAGGTTTGAGTAAATTATAGTGCCAACTGATTAGAGTTGGCACTATAAATTATAGTGCCAAAATTATATTGCTCAACTGATTCTATTTGCTCTGGGTCAATGTGAATGAACCCGGCGTCTTTTATAGTTCTGAAGTTTGTCATTTCCTTGTTCATTTTACATTAAGAATGAGTCTGTTTCCCTTGCACCATTGGGTGAAGTTAGTTCAGTGCTGCTTCTCTTGAAGTGAGCATAAAATATTTAAGACTGGGCAGACTTGCATGTCTTTAGAGGTCTACAGAACCATGGGCTGCCTGCTCACTGTAGATATGCCCATGGACTAAACTTGAGATGAGTATAACACTTGAGATGAGTAACACTTGTACATAGTGAGTCGACTTGCATGCTTTTTTAATGCTACTGTTGAGTTGAGTTAACCTCGACCTATCCACAGCTGTACAAAAAAATATATTTCTCCCTTTCCTAAAAAAATTCACCACACAAATGAGCTGAGTATCTGGAGGTGTGTACAAAATACAATGATTTAACAATATTAATACAAATGACACTTAGCCCTTTAACACACACAGTGAAAACAGAAACAGATTAAGAAACAGAAACAGATTAAGTTAGAGAGGAGGCTACAAAGTGCATCTCTGAATGGCGTTATTGATAAAACTTGATCAAAACAGGTCTGGACAGGGTTGTTCTTTATGGATGGATGTTTTTACATACGTTGTCTTTATATTATTGTCATTTTGTGTTGTTATCAACTGGCCTTAGTATAGGCCTTCTTGAAAATAAAGGAGAGCCGCACACTCTAGGAGCTCAGATGCAAAAATGTCATATCACATTTCGACAGCAAGGCCAAAAAAATCATTCTGATTAATTGTATCCTTAAAATGCAATCCAGCACTGGCACCCGTTTGCACGGGCCAATTACCATCGAATGGGCTAGTAGTGGTGAGCTATAAAACATACATTATTTATAAGATAGGATCTCGCCACCCTAGGGAAAACTGTAGTGTAGGAATGGTGAGTCGGCATTACAGTATACCAAGGTCCTGCCGCCACACATGGGTGCTGTAAGAATGGGAAATAAAAAGGTGGGATCCAACCCATTTTCAGGGTGCGAAATGAGCCAGGAACAAATCGAGTTGAAGAGGGGATACTGCTGGATATAGCAGCATTGGTTAAGGAAACTTGGCTAAACTGTGGTCTTGGTAGACCTTCAACTCATGTCTTCAAGATTGTTCCCTTCATACTACCTAATCGTTCTATATTGTGTGTCATTTGTCCTGTATCTCAACAAACAACTGCACAGCATCACCAATAGGTGAATAAGTACATAAATCACAAGCAATAACCACAGCAGACAAAACATCAATCGGTTCGTAAATTCTAGGAGGGTGGAGGGGAGAGTTGAGGGGTTGTTTATTCAATTAATTTATGCTGGTGGCGGTTTTGTAAAGATGGACTCTGTATCGGCGGCCTGATGATGGTAGGAGCTGGTACTCCTGGTTGAGTGTGTGCGTTAGTCGGTGGCGATTCTCGCTCCTGGCCTCACTATTCTGTCCAGCGCTTCCATGTTCTTGAGATGAACTCCACTGATTTTGCTCGACAGATTGATGTAGTCGGTTGTTATTTGCGATGGATAGCAAATATTGTACCAGGCTTGGAAACAAAGAGCTGAACAAAGGCTGTGTAGAATATGGCTGTTAATTCTTTGATTGGCCTGATATTTATCTCCTCATTCAATACAGTCGTTGTTGTCCCTTTTTTATATTTCATTGTGAGTTTTGCAGTCCAGGAGAGGTTTGAGTAAATTATAGTGCCAACTGATTAGAGTTGGCACTATAAATTATAGTGCCAAAATTATATTGCTCAACTGATTCTATTTGCTCTGGGTCAATGTGAATGAACCCGGCGTCTTTTATAGTTCTGAAGTTTGTCATTTCCTTGTTCATTTTACATTAAGAATGAGTCTGTTTCCCTTGCACCATTGGGTGAAGTTAGTTCAGTGCTGCTTCTCTTGAAGTGAGCATAAAATATTTAAGACTGGGCAGACTTGCATGTCTTTAGAGGTCTACAGAACCATGGGCTGCCTGCTCACTGTAGATATGCCCATGGACTAAACTTGAGATGAGTATAACACTTGAGATGAGTAACACTTGTACATAGTGAGTCGACTTGCATGCTTTTTTAATGCTACTGTTGAGTTGAGTTAACCTCGACCTATCCACAGCTGTACAAAAAAATATATTTCTCCCTTTCCTAAAAAAATTCACCACACAAATGAGCTGAGTATCTGGAGGTGTGTACAAAATACAATGATTTAACAATATTAATACAAATGACACTTAGCCCTTTAACACACACAGTGAAAACAGAAAAACTCTGTTTTCTGTTAAAACCGCTTTTGGGTCTTCACTCAAGTTCATAACAGAAGAATCAGACCAAGAATGGACCCAGCGGCTCCGGACCCTTTTCACTCCGCCGTCGAGATCCAGGGAGCGATGCTAGGCAGACACGAGGAGGAATTGTCTGCTGCTCGACATGCCGTTGAGACCCTGGCCGTCCAAGTCTCCGACCTCACAAGACAGGTTCACCAACTCCACCTCGATCCACCGCCCACTTCCAGGGTTTCCGAGTCTCCGGAGCCCAGGATCAACAACCCGCCGTGTTACTCTGGGGAGCCCACTGAGTGCCGCTCATTCCTCACTCAGTGTGATGTGGTGTTCTCTCTCCAGCCCAACACTTACTCCAGGAGCGCAGCCCGCATCGCCTACGTCATTTCTCTCCTTACCGGACGGGCGCGTGAGTGGGGCACGGCAGTCTGGGAGGCGAGGGCTGAGTGTATTAACCAGTATCAAGACTTTAAGGAGGAGATGATACGGGTTTTTGACCGTTCTGTTTTTGGGGAGGAGGCTTCCAGGGCCCTGTCTTCCCTATGTCAGGGGAATCGATCCATAACGGATTATTCTATTGAGTTTCGCACTCTCGCTGCCTCAAGTGACTGGAACGAGCCGGCTTTGCTCGCTCGTTTTCTGGAGGGTCTCCTCGTCGAGGTTAAGGACGAGATCCTCTCCCGGGAGGTTCCTTCCAGTCTGGACTCCTTAATAGCTCTCGCTATTCGCATAGAGCGACGGTTTGATCTTCGTCGCCGAGCTCGAGGAAAGGAGCTCGCGTTCTCCGCTGCTCCCCTCTCCACATCACTGCCACCTGCCGCATCACTGCCACCCTCCTCCGCCGGCTCGGATGCTGAGCCTATGCAGCTGGGGGTATCCGCATCTCGGCCAAGGAGAAGGAACGGAGAATCACCAATCGCCTCTGTCTCTACTGCGGCTCCGCTGGTCATTTTGTCACCTCATGTCCAGTAAAAGCCAGAGCTCATCAGTAAGAGGAGGGCTACTGGTGAGCGCAACTACTCAGGCCTCTCCTTCTGGATCACGCACTACTTTTCCGGTCCATCTCCGCTGGCCCGGTTCATCTGCTTCCTGCAGTGCCTTGATAGACTCTGGGGCGGAGGGCTGTTTTATGGACGAGACCTGGGCTCGGGAACATGACATTCCTCTCAGACAGTTAGGGGAGCCCACGGCCTTGTTCGCTTTAGATGGTAGTTCTCTCCCCAAGATTCAGCGTGAGACGCTGCCTTTAACCCTCACTGTCTCTGGTAATCATAGCGAAACCATTTCTTTTTTTAATTTTTCGTTCACCTTTTACACCTGTTGTTTTGGGTCATCCCTGGCTAGTGCGCCATAACCCTTCTATTAATTGGTCTAGTAATACTATCCTATCCTGGAGTGTTTCTTGTCATGTAACCTGTTTAATGTCTGCTATCCCTCCTGTTTCCTCTGTCTCTACTTCACAGGAGGAGCCTGGCGATTTGACAGGGGTGCCGGAGGAGTATCACGATCTGCGCACGGTGTTCAGTCGTTCCAAGGCCACTTCTCTCCCTCCACACCGGTCGTATGACTGTAGTATTGATCTCCTTCCGGGAACTACTCCCCCCGGGGTAGATTATACTCTCTGTCGGCTCCCGAACGTAAGGCTCTCGAGGATTATTTGTCGGTTTCGCTCAACGCCGGTACCATTGTCTCCTCCTCCTCTCCCGCCGGAGCGGGGTTTTTTTTTGTTCAGAAGAAGGACGGGTCCCTGCGCCCATGCGTGGATTATCGAGGGCTGAATGACATAACAGTTAAGAATCGTTATCCGCTTCCTCTTATGTCTTCAGCCTTCGAGATCCTGCAGGGAGCCAGGTTTTTCACCAAATTGGACCTTCGTAACGCCTACCATCTCGTGCGCATCAGGGAGGGGGACGAGTGGAAGACGGCGTTTAACACTCCGTTAGGGCACTTTGAATACCGGGTTCTTCCTTTCGGCCTCGTTAACGCTCCAGCTGTCTTTCAGGCACTAGTTAACGACGTCCTGAGAGACATGCTGAACATTTTTGTTTTCGTTTACATGGATGATATCCTGATTTTTTCTCCGTCTCTCTCGATTCATGTTCAGCACGTGCGACGCGTCCTCCAGCGCCTTTTGGAGAACTGTCTTTATGTGAAGGCTGAGAAGTGCATTTTTCATGCCGCCTCTGTCCCTTTTCTCGGTTCCGTTATTTCCGCTGAGGGCATTAAGATGGATCCCGCTAAGGTCCAGGCTGTCATTGATTGGGCCGTTCCTAAGTCACGCGTCGAGCTGCAGCGCTTTCTGGGCTTCGCTAATTTCTATCGTCGTTTCATCCGTAATTTCGGTCAGGTGGCAGCTCCCCTCACAGCCCTTACTTCTGTTAAGATGTGCTTTAAGTGGTCCGTTTCCGCCCAGGGAGCTTTTGATCTTCTTAAGAATCGTTTTACATCCGCTCCTATTCTTGTTACACCTGACATCTCTAGCCAGTTTGTTGTTGAGGTTGACGCGTCAGAGGTGGGCGTGGGAGCCATTCTTTCTCAGCGCTCTCTCTCTGACGGCAAGGTCCATCCTTGCGCGTTTTTCTCTCATCGCTTATCGCTGTCAGAACGTAACTATTATGTTGGTAATCGCGAACTGCTCGCCATCCGCTTAGCCCTAGGCGAATGGCGACAGTGGTTGGAGGGGGCGACCGTTCCTTTTGTCGTTTGGACTGACCATAGGAACCTTGAGTACATCCGTTCAGCCAAACGACTTAATGCGCGTCAGGCTCGTTGGGCTCTGTTTTTCGCTCGTTTCGAGTTTGTTATTTCTTATCGTCCGGGCTCAAAAACACCAAGCCTGATGCTTTATCTCGTCTCTTCAGTTCTTCTGAGGTCTCCACCGACCCCGAGGGGATTCTCCCTGACGGGCGTGTTGTCGGGTTGACTGTCTGGGGAATTGAGAGGCAGGTAAAGCAAGCACTCGCTCACACTCCGTCGCCGCGAGCTTGTCCTAGGAACCTTCTGTTCGTTCCCGTTCCTACTCGTCCGGCCGTTCTTCAGTGGGCCCACTCTGCCAAGTTAGCCGGCCACCCCGGCGTTCGGGGTACGCTCGCTTCCATTCGCCAGCGTTTCTGGTGGCCCACTCGGGAACGTGACGCGCGTCGATTTGTCGCCGCTTGTTCGGTCTGCGCGCAGACTAAATCTGGGAACTCTCCTCCTGCCGGCCGTCTCAGACCGCTTCCCATTCCCTCTCGACCGTGGTCTCACATCGCTTTAGATTTTATCACCGGACTGCCTTCATCAGCGGGGAAGACAGTTATTCTTACGGTTGTCGATAGATTCTCTAAGGCGGCTCATTTCATTCCTCTCGATAAGCTCCCTTCTGCTAAGGAGACGGCTCAGATCATTATCGAGAATGTTTTCCGTATTCATGGCCTTCCGTCTGACGTCGTTTCCGACAGAGGCCCGCAGTTCACGTCTCAATTTTGGAGGGAGTTTTGCCGTTTGATTGGGGCTTCCGTCAGTCTCTCGTCCGGCTTTCATCCCCAGTCTAACGGTCAAGCCGAACGGGCCAATCAGACTGTTGGTCGCATTTTACGCAGTCTTTCTTTTCGTAACCCTGCGTCTTGGTCAGAACAGCTCCCCTGGGCAGAGTACGCCCACAACTCGCTTCCCTCGTCTGCTACCGGTCTATCCCCTTTTCAGTGTAGCCTCGGGTACCAGCCTCCGCTGTTCTCATCTCAGCTCGCCGAGTCCTGCGTCCCCTCCGCTCAGGCTTTTGTCCAGCGTTGCGAGCGCACCTGGAAGGGGGTCAGGTCGGCACTTTGCCGTAATAGGGCGCAGACTGTGAGGGCCGCTAATAAGCGTAGGACCAAGAGTCCTAGATATTGTTGCGGTCAGAGAGTATGGCTCTCCACTCAGAACCTTCCCCTTAAGACAGCTTCTCGCAAGTTGGCCCCGCGGTTCATTGGTCCGTTCCGTATTTCCCAGGTCATTAATCCTGTCGCAGTGCGACTTCTTCTCCCGCGCTATCTTCGTCGCGTTCACCCGGTCTTCCATGTCTCCTGTGTTAAGCCCGTTCTTCGCGCCCCCGCTCGTCCCTCCCCCCCCCATCCTTGTCGAGGGCGCACCCATCTACAGGGTTCGTAAGATTTTGGACATGCGCCCTCGGGGCCGTGGTCATCAGTACCTAGTGGATTGGGAGGGGTACGGTCCTGAGGAGAGGAGTTGGGTTCCCTCTCGGGACGTGCTGGACCGTTCGCTGATCGATGATTTCCTCCGTTGCCGCCAGGTTTCCTCCTCGAGTGCGCCAGGAGGCGCTCGGTGAGTGGGGGGTACTGTCATGTCTTGTTATGTCTGTTCCTGTCCTTTCTCTTCACTCTCTCTCTCTGCTGGTCTTTTTAGGTTACCTTCTCTGTCTCTCATTCTTCAGCTGTTCTACATCTCCTCTAACTAGCTCATTCACTCTTTCACACCTGTTCTCTCTTCCCCCTCTGATTAGGTCTCTATTTCTTTCTCTGTTCCTGCTACTTTCAGGGTCTGATTCTTGTTTGTGTTTTTTGATGCCAGAAGCAAGCTGTCGTCTCGTTTGCTTCCACCTTGTCCTGTCCTGTCGGAGTCTGCCTGGCAGGTGCCACCTGCACTATACTAACGTTCTTTTTGTTCCGCTGACAACGTTGGAAGAGGATTTATGCCATTCCTGTTTTTTCATTAAAGAACTCTGTTTTCTGTTAAAACCGCTTTTGGGTCTTCACTCAAGTTCATAACAAACAGATTAAGAAACAGAAACAGATTAAGTTAGAGAGGAGGCTACAAAGTGCATCTCTGAATGGCGTTATTGATAAAACTTGATCAAAACAGGTCTGGACAGGGTTGTTCTTTATGGATGGATGTTTTTACATACGTTGTCTTTATATTATTGTCATTTTGTGTTGTTATCAACTGGCCTTAGTATAGGCCTTCTTGAAAATAAAGGAGAGCCGCACACTCTAGGAGCTCAGATGCAAAAATGTCATATCCAACATTTCGACAGCAAGGCCAAAAAAAATCATAGTGATTAATTGTATCCTTAAAATGCAATCCAGCACTGGCACCCGTTTCGCACGGGCCAATTACCATCGAATGGGCTAGTGGTGGTGAGCTATAAAACATACATTATTTATAAGATAGGATCTCGCCACCCTAGGGAAAACTGTAGTGTAGGAATGGTGAGTCGGCATTACAGTATACCAAGGTCCTGCCGCCACACATGGGTGCTGTAAGAATGGGAAATAAAAAGGTGGGATCCAACCCATTTTCAGGGTGCGAAATGAGCCAGGAACAAATCGAGTTGAAGAGGGGATACTGCTGGATATAGCAGCATTGGTTAATGAAACTTGGCTAAACTGTGGTCTTGGTAGACCTTCAACTCATGTCTTCAAGATTGTTCCCTTCATACTACCTAATCGTTCTATATTGTGTGTCATTTGTCCTGTATCTCAACAAACAACTGCACAGCATCACCAATAGGTGAATAAGTACATAAATCACAAGCAATAACCACAGCAGACAAAACATCAATCGGTTCGTAAATTCTAGGAGGGTGGAGGGGAGAGTTGAGGGGTTGTTTATTCAATTCATTTATGCTGGTGGCGGTTTTGTAAAGATGGACTCTGTATCGGCGGCCTGATGATGGTAGGAGCTGGTACTCCTGGTTGAGTGTGTGCGTTAGTCGGTGGCGATTCTCGCTCCTGGCCTCACTATTCTGTCCAGCGCTTCCATGTTCTTGAGATGAACTCCACTGATTTTGCTCGACAGATTGATGTAGTCGGTTGTTATTTGCGATGGATAGCAAATATTGTACCAGGCTTGGAAACAGAAAGTGAGATCACTCTGAACAAAGGCTGTGTAGAATATGGCTGTTAATTCTTTTATTGGCCTGATATTTATCTCCTCATTCAATACAGTCGTTGTTGTCCCTTTTTTTGTATATTTCATTGTGAGTTTGCAGTCCAGGAGAGGTTTGAGTAAATTATAGTGCCAACTGATTAGAGTTGGCACTATAAATTATAGTGCCAAAATTATATTGCTCAACTGATTCTATTTGCTCTGGGTCAATGTGAATGAACCCGGCGTCTTTTATAGTTCTGAAGTTTGTCATTTCCTTGTTCATTTTACATTAAGAATGAGTCTGTTTCCCTTGCACCATTGGGTGAAGTTAGTTATTTCTATCCTGTAGTTATCTCTGGACCCCTCTATTGAACCAACGACTGCTGTATCATCTGCATACTTTACTGTTGAACCTTCTGATGTTACACTGCTCAAAAAATAAAGGGAACACCAAAATAACACATCCTAGATCTGAATGAATGAAATATTCTATACTTTTATCACTACATAGTTTATGTCCCAGATGTGCTCAATTGGATTCAGGTCTGGGGAACGGGCGGGCCAGTCCATAGCATCAATGCCTTCTTCTTGCAGGAACTGCTAACACACTCCAGCCACATGAGGTCTAGCATTGTCTGGGAGGAACCCAGGGCCAACCACACTAGCATATGGTCTCACACGTGGTCTGAGGATCTCATCTCGGTACCTAATGGCAGTCAGGCTAGCTCTGGCGAGCACATGGAGGGCTGTGCGGCCCCCCAAAGACATGCCACCCCACACTATGACTGACCCACCGCCAAACCGGTCATGCTGGAGGATGTTGCAGGCAGCAAAACGTTCTCCACAGCGTCTCCAGACTTTCACATGTGCTCAGTGTGAACCTGCTTTCAGTGTGAGCCTGAATTTGCCAATCTTGGTGTTCTCTGGCAAATGCCAAACGTCCTGCACGGTGTTGGGCTTGTAAAATTAAGCACAACCCCCACCTGTGGATAAGATCGGGCCCTCAAATACCACCCTCATGGAGTCTGTTTCTGAACAGTTTGAGCAGACACATGCACATTTGTGGCCTGCTGGAGGTCATTGTGCAGGGCTCTGGCAGTGCTCCTCTTGGCTCCTCTTTGCACAAAGGCGGAGGTAGCGGTCCTGCTGCTGGGTTTTTGCCCACCTACGGCCTCTTCATGTACTGGCCTGTCTCCTGGTAGCGCCTCCATGCTCTGGACATTACGCTGACAGACACAGCAATCCTTCTTGCCACAGCTCGCATTGATGTGTCATCCTGGATGAGCTGCACTACCTGAGCCACTTGTGTGGGTTGTAAATTTTCCATCTCAGCATAGGAACTGAGAAGTGGTCTGTGGTGAAGAAAAGATCAGGGTGCCATGTGAGAATTAGATAGCAGACAAAACATCAATCGCATCTACCATCCATTCTATTGGCCAGCGTGGAAATCACTTGGAGAATAAACTGGATGAGCTTTTGAGACACTCCTACCAACGGGACATTAAAAACTGTAATATCTTATGTTTCACCGAGTTATGGCTGAATGACTACACAAAACAAACCCGTAACCCAAACACGGATGGGGTTTGGATGAACTCCACCAAATTCTGACGATGCTGGGCCAATTGCCACCCTATGGAACTCCCAATCATGTCCGATTGTGATACTGCCCTGAATCGAACCAGCGTCTGTAGTGACGCCTCTATCACTGAGATTCAGTGCCTTTAGACCGCTGCGACACTCTGGAGCCCTACATGTGGTAGGGCTTGCAAACTATTACAGACTACAAAGGGAAACCCCGCCATGAGCTAATGACCTTATAAGTGTGCTGTCGATGTATATAGCTTGTATCATAATTGGAGGTCCAAGGCAGGTTGGATTGCTTTGGCAGGTTGGATCACAAAGTCGTCCAGAACAGCTGGTGCTCTCAAATGTGCTGCTTCTCTTGAAGTGAGCATAAAATATTTAAGACTGGGCAGACTTGCATGTCTTTAGAGGTCTACAGAACCATGGGCTGCCTGCTCACTGTAGATATGCCCATGGACTAAACTTGAGATGAGTATAACACTTGAGATGAGTAACACTTGTACATAGTGAGTTCGACTTGCATGCTTTTTTAATGCTACTGTTGAGTTAACCTCGACCTATCCACAGCTGTACAAAAAAATATATTTCTCCCTTTCCTAAAAAAATTCACCACACAAATGAGCTGAGTATCTGGAGGTGTGTACAAAATACAATGATTTAACAATATTAATACAAATGACACTTAGCCCTTTAACACACACAGTGAAAACAGAAACAGATTAAGAAACAGAAACAGATTAAGTTAGAGAGGAGGCTACAAAGTGCAACTCTGAATGGCGTTATTGATAAAACTTGATCAAAACAGGTCTGGACAGGGTTGTTCTTTATGGATGGATGTTTTTACATACGTTGTCTTTATATTATTGTCATTTTGTGTTGTTATCAACTGGCACACTCTAGGAGCTCAGATGCAAAAATGTCATATCCAACATTTCGACAGCAAGGCCAAAAAAAATCATAGTGATTAATTGTATCCTTAAAATGCAATCCAGCACTGGCACCCGTTTCGCACGGGCCAATTACCATCGAATGGGCTAGTAGTGGTGAGCTATAAAACATACATTATTTATAAGATAGGATCTCGCCACCCTAGGGAAAACTGTAGTGTAGGAATGGTGAGTCGGCATTACAGTATACCAAGGTCCTGCCGCCACACATGGGTGCTGTAAGAATGGGAAATAAAAAGGTGGGATCCAACCCATTTTCAGGGTGCGAAATGAGCCAGGAACAAATCGAGTTGAAGAGGGGATACTGCTGGATATAGCAGCATTGGTTAAGGAAACTTGGCTAAACTGTGGTCTTGGTAGACCTTCAACTCATGTCTTCAAGATTGTTCCCTTCATACTACCTAATCGTTCTATATTGTGTGTCATTTGTCCTGTATCTCAACAAACAACTGCACAGCATCACCAATAGGTGAATAAGTACATAAATCACAAGCAATAACCACAGCAGACAAAACATCAATCGGTTCGTAAATTCTAGGAGGGTGGAGGGGAGAGTTGAGGGGTTGTTTATTCAATTAATTTATGCTGGTGGCGGTTTTGTAAAGATGGACTCTGTATCGGCGGCCTGATGATGGTAGGAGCTGGTACTCCTGGTTGAGTGTGTGCGTTAGTCGGTGGCGATTCTCGCTCCTGGCCTCACTATTCTGTCCAGCGCTTCCATGTTCTTGAGATGAACTCCACTGATTTTGCTCGACAGATTGATGTAGTCGGTTGTTATTTGCGATGGATAGCAAATATTGTACCAGGCTTGGAAACAGAAAGTGAGATCACTCTGAACAAAGGCTGTGTAGAATATGGCTGTTAATTCTTTGATTGGCCTGATATTTATCTCCTCATTCAATACAGTCGTTGTTGTCCCTTTTTTTGTATATTTCATTGTGAGTTTGCAGTCCAGGAGAGGTTTGAGTAAATTATAGTGCCAACTGATTAGAGTTGGCACTATAAATTATAGTGCCAAAATTATATTGCTCAACTGATTCTATTTGCTCTGGGTCAATGTGAATGAACCCGGCGTCTTTTATAGTTCTGAAGTTTGTCATTTCCTTGTTCATTTTACATTAAGAATGAGTCTGTTTCCCTTGCACCATTGGGTGAAGTTAGTTCAGTGCTGCTTCTCTTGAAGTGAGCATAAAATATTTAAGACTGGGCAGACTTGCATGTCTTTAGAGGTCTACAGAACCATGGGCTGCCTGCTCACTGTAGATATGCCCATGGACTAAACTTGAGATGAGTATAACACTTGAGATGAGTAACACTTGTACATAGTGAGTCGACTTGCATGCTTTTTTAATGCTACTGTTGAGTTGAGTTAACCTCGACCTATCCACAGCTGTACAAAAAAATATATTTCTCCCTTTCCTAAAAAAATTCACCACACAAATGAGCTGAGTATCTGGAGGTGTGTACAAAATACAATGATTTAACAATATTAATACAAATGACACTTAGCCCTTTAACACACACAGTGAAAACAGAAACAGATTAAGAAACAGAAACAGATTAAGTTAGAGAGGAGGCTACAAAGTGCATCTCTGAATGGCGTTATTGATAAAACTTGATCAAAACAGGTCTGGACAGGGTTGTTCTTTATGGATGGATGTTTTTACATACGTTGTCTTTATATTATTGTCATTTTGTGTTGTTATCAACTGGCCTTAGTATAGGCCTTCTTGAAAATAAAGGAGAGCCGCACACTCTAGGAGCTCAGATGCAAAAATGTCATATCAACATTTCGACAGCAAGGCCAAAAAAATCATAGTGATTAATTGTATCCTTAAAATGCAATCCAGCACTGGCACCCGTTTTTGCACGGGCCAATTACCATCGAATGGGCTAGTAGTGGTGAGCTATAAAACATACATTATTTATAAGATAGGATCTCGCCACCCTAGGGATAACTGTAGTGTAGGAATGGTGAGTCGGCATTACAGTATACCAAGGTCCTGCCGCCACACATGGGTGCTGTAAGAATGGGAAATAAAAAGGTGGGATCCAACCCATTTTCAGGTGCGAAATGAGCCAGGAACAAATCGAGTTGAAGAGGGGATACTGCTGGATATAGCAGCATTGGTTAAGGAAACTTGGCTAAACTGTGGTCTTGGTAGACCTTCAACTCATGTCTTCAAGATTGTTCCCTTCATACTACCTAATCGTTCTATATTGTGTGTCATTTGTCCTGTATCTCAACAAACAACTGCACAGCATCACCAATAGGTGAATAAGTACATAAATCACAAGCAATAACCACAGCAGACAAAACATCAATCGGTTCGTAAATTCTAGGAGGGTGGAGGGGAGAGTTGAGGGGTTGTTTATTCAATTAATTTATGCTGGTGGCGGTTTTGTAAAGATGGACTCTGTATCGGCGGCCTGATGATGGTAGGAGCTGGTACTCCTGGTTGAGTGTGTGCGTTAGTCGGTGGCGATTCTCGCTCCTGGCCTCACTATTCTGTCCAGCGCTTCCATGTTCTTGAGATGAACTCCACTGATTTTGCTCGACAGATTGATGTAGTCGGTTGTTATTTGCGATGGATAGCAAATATTGTACCAGGCTTGGAAACAGAAAGTGAGATCACTCTGAACAAAGGCTGTGTAGAATATGGCTGTTAATTCTTTGATTGGCCTGATATTTATCTCCTCATTCAATACAGTCGTTGTTGTCCCTTTTTTTGTATATTTCATTGTGAGTTTTGCAGTCCAGGAGAGGTTTGAGTAAATTATAGTGCCAACTGATTAGAGTTGGCACTATAAATTATAGTGCCAAAATTATATTGCTCAACTGATTCTATTTGCTCTGGGTCAATGTGAATGAACCCGGCGTCTTTTATAGTTCTGAAGTTTGTCATTTCCTTGTTCATTTTACATTAAGAATGAGTCTGTTTCCCTTGCACCATTGGGTGA
The DNA here is from genome assembly GCF_036934945.1 of Oncorhynchus masou masou. Taxonomy (NCBI): domain Eukaryota; kingdom Metazoa; phylum Chordata; class Actinopteri; order Salmoniformes; family Salmonidae; genus Oncorhynchus; species Oncorhynchus masou. The sequence goes on along the minus strand of NC_088214.1, from coordinate 37,836,273 downwards.
AGTTAGTTCAGTGCTGCTTCTCTTGAAGTGAGCATAAAATATTTAAGACTGGGCAGACTTGCATGTCTTTAGAGGTCTACAGAACCATGGGCTGCCTGCTCACTGTACATATGCCTGCTCAAACTAAACTTGAGATGAGTATAACACTTGAGATGAGTAACACTTGTACATAGTGATCGACTTGCATGTTTTTTAATGCTACTGTTGAGTTGAGTTAATCTCGACCTATCCACAGCTGTACAAAAAAATATATTTCTCCCTTTCCAGGAAAAAATTCACCACACAAATGAGCTGAGTATCTGGAGGTGTGTACAAAATACAATGATTTAACAATATTAATACAAATGACACTTAGCCCTTTAACACACACAGTGAAAACAGAAACAGATTAAGAAACAGAAACAGATTAAGTTAGAGAGGAGGCTACAAAGACTCTGAATGGCGTTATTGATAAAACTTGATCAAAACAGGTCTGGACAGGGTTGTTCTTTATGGATGGATGTTTTTACATACGTTGTCTTTATATTATTGTCATTTTGTGTTGTTATCAACTGGCCTTAGTATAGGCCTTCTTGAAAATAAAGGAGAGCCGCACACTCTAGGAGCTCAGATGCAAAAATGTCATATGTATTTCGACAGCAAGGCCAAAAAAATCTGATTAATTGTATCCTTAAAAATGCACCCGTTTTGCACGGGCCAATTACCAAACATCTGAATGGGCTGTAGGGTTGCTAAAATTAAGCATAAAACATTATTTATAAGATAGGATCTCGCCACCCTAGGGAAACTGTGTAGTGTAGGAATGGTGAGTCGGCATTACAGTATACCAAGGTCCTGCCGCCACACATGGGTGCTGTAAGAATGGGAAATAAAAAGGTGGGATCCAACCCATTTTCAGGGTGCGAAATGAGCCAGGAACAAATCGAGTTGAAGAGGGGATACTGCTGGATATAGCAGCATTGGTTAATGAAACTTGGCTAAACTGTGGTCTTGGTAGACCTTCAACTCATGTCTTCAAGATTGTTCCCTTCATACTACCTAATCGTTCTATATTGTGTGTCATTTGTCCTGTATCTCAACAAACAACTGCACAGCATCACCAATAGGTGAATAAGTACATAAATCACAAGCATAACCACAGCAGACAAAACATCAATCGGTGTAAATTCTAGGAGGGTGGAGGGGAGAGTTGAGGGGTTGTTTTATTCAATTAATTTATGCTGGTGGCGGGAAAGATCTACCATCCATTCTATTGGCCAGCGTGAAATCACTTGTAAAGATGGACTCTGGATGCGGCCTGATGATGGTAGGAGCTGGTACTCCTGGTTGAGTGTGTGACGTTAAAGTCGGTGGCGATTCTTCCTGGCCTCACTATTCTGTCCAGCGCTTCCATGTTCTTGAGATGAACTCCACTGATTTTGCTCGACAGATTGATGTAGTCGGTTGTTATTTGCGATGGATAGCAAATATTGTACCAGGCTTGGAAACAAAGGCTGTGTAGAATATGGCTGTTAATTCTTTGATTGGCCTGATATTTATCTCCTCATTCAACCAGTCGTTGTTGTCCCTTTTTTTGTATATTTCATTGTGAGTTTTGCAGTCCAGGAGAGGTTTGAGTAAATTATAGTGCCAACTGATTAGAGTTGGCACTATAAATTATAGTGCCAAAATTATATTGCTCAACTGATTCTATTTGCTCTGGGTCAATGTGAATGAACCTTGTATCTTTTATAGTTCTGAAGTTTGTCATTTCCTTGTTCATTTTACATTAAGAATGAGTCTGTTTCCCTTGCACCATTGGGTGAAGTTAGTTCAGTGCTGCTGCTTCTCTTGAAGTGAGCATAAAATATTTAAGACTGGGCAGACTTGCATGTCTTTAGAGGTCTACAGAACCATGGGCTGCCTGCTCACTGTAGATATGCCCATGGACTAAACTTGAGATGAGTATAACACTTGAGATGAGTAACACTTGTACATAGTGAGTCGACTTGCATGCTTTTTTAATGCTACTGTTGAGTTGAGTTAACCTCGACCTATCCACAGCTGTACAAAAAAATATATTTCTCCCTTTCCTAAAAAAATTCACCACACAAATGAGCTGAGTATCTGGAGGTGTGTACAAAATACAATGATTTAACAATATTAATACAAATGACACTTAGCCCTTTAACACACACAGTGAAAACAGAAACAGATTAAGAAACAGAAACAGATTAAGTTAGAGAGGAGGCTACAAAGTGCATCTCTGAATGGCGTTATTGATAAAACTTGATCAAAACAGGTCTGGACAGGGTTGTTCTTTATGGATGGATGTTTTTACATACGTTGTCTTTATATTATTGTCATTTTGTGTTGTTATCAACTGGCCTTAGTATAGGCCTTCTTGAAAATAAAGGAGAGCCGCACACTCTAGGAGCTCAGATGCAAAAATGTCATATCCAACATTTCGACAGCAAGGCCAAAAAAATCATAGTGATTAATTGTATCCTTAAAATGCAATCCAGCACTGGCACCCGTTTCGCACGGGCCAATTACCATCGAATGGGCTAGTAGTGGTGAGCTATAAAACATACATTATTTATAAGATAGGATCTCGCCACCCTAGGGAAAACTGTAGTGTAGGAATGGTGAGTCGGCATTACAGTATACCAAGGTCCTGCCGCCACACATGGGTGCTGTAAGAATGGGAAATAAAAAGGTGGGATCCAACCCATTTTCAGGGTGCGAAATGAGCCAGGAACAAATCGAGTTGAAGAGGGGATACTGCTGGATATAGCAGCATTGGTTAAGGAAACTTGGCTAAACTGTGGTCTTGGTAGACCTTCAACTCATGTCTTCAAGATTGTTCCCTTCATACTACCTAATCGTTCTATATTGTGTGTCATTTGTCCTGTATCTCAACAAACAACTGCACAGCATCACCAATAGGTGAATAAGTACATAAATCACAAGCAATAACCACAGCAGACAAAACATCAATCGGTTCGTAAATTCTAGGAGGGTGGAGGGGAGAGTTGAGGGGTTGTTTATTCAATTAATTTATGCTGGTGGCGGTTTTGTAAAGATGGACTCTGTATCGGCGGCCTGATGATGGTAGGAGCTGGTACTCCTGGTTGAGTGTGTGCGTTAGTCGGTGGCGATTCTCGCTCCTGGCCTCACTATTCTGTCCAGCGCTTCCATGTTCTTGAGATGAACTCCACTGATTTTGCTCGACAGATTGATGTAGTCGGTTGTTATTTGCGATGGATAGCAAATATTGTACCAGGCTTGGAAACAAAGAGCTGAACAAAGGCTGTGTAGAATATGGCTGTTAATTCTTTGATTGGCCTGATATTTATCTCCTCATTCAATACAGTCGTTGTTGTCCCTTTTTTTGTATATTTCATTGTGAGTTTTGCAGTCCAGGAGAGGTTTGAGTAAATTATAGTGCCAACTGATTAGAGTTGGCACTATAAATTATAGTGCCAAAATTATATTGCTCAACTGATTCTATTTGCTCTGGGTCAATGTGAATGAACCCGGCGTCTTTTATAGTTCTGAAGTTTGTCATTTCCTTGTTCATTTTACATTAAGAATGAGTCTGTTTCCCTTGCACCATTGGGTGAAGTTAGTTCAGTGCTGCTTCTCTTGAAGTGAGCATAAAATATTTAAGACTGGGCAGACTTGCATGTCTTTAGAGGTCTACAGAACCATGGGCTGCCTGCTCACTGTAGATATGCCCATGGACTAAACTTGAGATGAGTATAACACTTGAGATGAGTAACACTTGTACATAGTGAGTCGACTTGCATGCTTTTTTAATGCTACTGTTGAGTTGAGTTAACCTGACCTATCCACAGCTTTACAAAACATATTTATGTCCCAGATGTGCTAAAAATATATTTCTCCCTTTCCTAAAAAAATTCACCACACAAATGAGCTGAGTATCTGGAGGTGTGTACAAAATACAATGATTTAACAATATTAATACAAATGACACTTAGCCCTTTAACACACACAGTGAAAACAGAAACAGATTAAGAAACAGAAACAGATTAAGTTAGAGAGGAGGCTACAAAGTGGCATCTCTGAATGGCGTTATTGATAAAACTTGATCAAAACAGGTCTGGACAGGGTTGTTCTTTATGGATGGATGTTTTTACATACGTTGTCTTTATATTATTGTCATTTTGTGTTGTTATCAACTGGCCTTAGTATAGGCCTTCTTGAAAATAAAGGAGAGCCGCACACTCTAGGAGCTCAGATGCAAAAATGTCATATCAATATTTCGACAGCAAGGCCAAAAAAATCATTGTGATTAATTGTATCCTTAAAATGCAATCCAGCACTGGCACCCGTTTTGCACGGGCCAATTACCATCGAATGGGCTAGTAGTGGTGAGCTATAAAACATACATTATTTATAAGATAGGATCTCGCCACCCTAGGGAAAACTCATGGAGTCTGTTTCTGGAACAGTTTGAGCAGACACATGCATTACAGTATACCAAGGTCCTGCCGCCACACATGGGTGCTGTAAGAATGGGAAATAAAAAGGTGGGATCCAACCCATTTTCAGGGTGCGAAATGAGCCAGGAACAAATCGAGTTGAAGAGGGGATACTGCTGGATATAGCAGCATTGGTTAAGGAAACTTGGCTAAACTGTGGTCTTGGTAGACCTTCAACTCATGTCTTCAAGATTGTTCCCTTCATACTACCTAATCGTTCTATATTGTGTGTCATTTGTCCTGTATCTCAACAAACAACTGCACAGCATCACCAATAGGTGAATAAGTACATAAATCACAAGCAATAACCACAGCAGACAAAACATCAATCGGTTCGTAAATTCTAGGAGGGTGGAGGGGAGAGTTGAGGGGTTGTTTTATTCAATTAATTTATGCTGGTGGCGGTTTTGTAAAGATGGACTCTGTATCGGCGGCCTGATGATGGTAGGAGCTGGTACTCCTGGTTGAGTGTGCGTTAGTCACTCCTACCAACGGGCGATTCTCGCTCCTGGCCTCACTATCTTCTGTTCACCGAGTTCCATGTTCTTGAGATGAACTCCACTGATTTTGCTCGACAGATTGATGTAGTCAGTCGGTTGTTATTTGCGATGGATAGCAAATATTGTACCAGGCTTGGAAACAAAGGCTGTGTAGAATATGGCTGTTAATTCTTTGATTGGCCTGATATTTATCTCCTCATTCAATACAGTCGTTGTTGTCCCTTTTTTGTATATTTCATTGTGAGTTTGCAGTCCAGGAGAGGTTTGAGTAAATTATAGTGCCAACTGATTAGAGTTGTGCCAAAATTATATTGCTCAACTGATTCTATTTGCTCTGGGTCAATGTGAATGAACCCAGCGTCTTTTATAGTTCTGAAGTTTGTCATTTCCTTGTTCATTTTACATTAAGAATGAGTCTGTTTCCCTTGCACCATTGGGTGAAGTTAGTTCAGTGCTGCTTCTCTTGAAGTGAGCATAAAATATTTAAGACTGGGCAGACTTGCATGTCTTTAGAGGTCTACAGAACCATGGGCTGCCTGCTCACTGTAGATATGCCCATGGACTAAACTTGAGATGAGTATAACACTTGAGATGAGTAACACTTGTACATAGTGAGTCGACTTGCATGCTTTTTTAATGCTACTGTTGAGTTGAGTTAACCTCGACCTATCCACAGCTGTACAAAAAAATATATTTCTCCCTTTCCTAAAAAAATTCACCACACAAATGAGCTGAGTATCTGGAGGTGTGTACAAAATACAATGATTTAACAATATTAATACAAATGACACTTAGCCCTTTAACACACACAGTGAAAACAGAAACAGATTAAGAAACAGAAACAGATTAAGTTAGAGAGGAGGCTACAAAGTGCATCTCTGAATGGCGTTATTGATAAAACTTGATCAAAACAGGTCTGGACAGGGTTGTTCTTTATGGATGGATGTTTTTACATACGTTGTCTTTATATTATTGTCATTTTGTGTTGTTATCAACTGGCCTTAGTATAGGCCTTCTTGAAAATAAAGGAGAGCCGCACACTCTAGGAGCAGATGCAAAAATGTCATATCAACATTTCGACAGCAAGGCCAAAAAAATCATAGTGATTAATTGTATCCTTAAAATGCAATCCAGCACTGGCACCCGTTTTGCACGGGCCAATTACCATCGAATGGGCTAGTAGTGGTGAGCTATAAAACATACATTATTTATAAGATAGGATCTCGCCACCCTAGGGATAACTGTAGTGTAGGAATGGTGAGTCGGCATTACAGTATACCAAGGTCCTGCCGCCACACATGGGTGCTGTAAGAATGGGAAATAAAAAGGTGGGATCCAACCCATTTTCAGGGTGCGAAATGAGCCAGGAACAAATCGAGTTGAAGAGGGGATACTGCTGGATATAGCAGCATTGGTTAAGGAAACTTGGCTAAACTGTGGTCTTGGTAGACCTTCAACTCATGTCTTCAAGATTGTTCCCTTCATACTACCTAATCGTTCTATATTGTGTGTCATTTGTCCTGTATCTCAACAAACAACTGCACAGCATCACCAATAGGTGAATAAGTACATAAATCACAAGCAATAACCACAGCAGACAAAACATCAATCGGTTCGTAAATTCTAGGAGGGTGGAGGGGAGAGTTGAGGGGTTGTTTATTCAATTAATTTATGCTGGTGGCGGTTTTGTAAAGATGGACTCTGTATCGGCGGCCTGATGATGGTAGGAGCTGGTACTCCTGGTTGAGTGTGTGCGTTAGTCGGTGGCGATTCTCGCTCCTGGCCTCACTATTCTGTCCAGCGCTTCCATGTTCTTGAGATGAACTCCACTGATTTTGCTCGACAGATTGATGTAGTCGGTTGTTATTTGCGATGGATAGCAAATATTGTACCAGGCTTGGAAACACTCTGAACAAAGGCTGTGTAGAATATGGCTGTTAATTCTTTGATTGGCCTGATATTTATCTCCTCATTCAATACAGTCGTTGTTGTCCCTTTTTTTGTATATTTCATTGTGAGTTTTGCAGTCCAGGAGAGGTTTGAGTAAATTATAGTGCCAACTGATTAGAGTTGGCACTATAAATTATAGTGCCAAAATTATATTGCTCAACTGATTCTATTTGCTCTGGGTCAATGTGAATGAACCCGGCGTCTTTTATAGTTCTGAAGTTTGTCATTTCCTTGTTCATTTTACATTAAGAATGAGTCTGTTTCCCTTGCACCATTGGGTGAAGTTAGTTCAGTGCTGCTTCTCTTGAAGTGAGCATAAAATATTTAAGACTGGGCAGACTTGCATGTCTTTAGAGGTCTACAGAACCATGGGCTGCCTGCTCACTGTAGATATGCCCATGGACTAAACTTGAGATGAGTATAACACTTGAGATGAGTAACACTTGTACATAGTGAGTCGACTTGCATGCTTTTTTAATGCTACTGTTGAGTTGAGTTAATCTCGACCTATCCACAGCTGTACAAAAATATATTTCTCCCTTTCCTAAAAAAATTCACCACACAAATGAGCTGAGTATCTGGAGGTGTGTCCAAAATACAATGATTTCAATATTAATACACAAATGCCACTCTAGCTTACAAAATACAATGATTTAAGAACACACAGTGAAAACAGAAACAGATTAAGAAACAGAAACAGATTAAGTTAGAGAGGAGGCTACAAAGTGCATCTCTGAATGGCGTTATTGATAAAACTTGATCAAAACAGGTCTGGACAGGGTTGTTCTTTATGGATGGATGTTTTTACATACGTTGTCTTTATATTATTGTCATTTTGTGTTGTTATCAACTGGCCTTAGTATAGGCCTTCTTGAAAATAAAGGAGAGCCGCACACTCTAGGAGCTCAGATGCAAAAATGTCATATCATATTTCGACAGCAAGGCCAAAAAAAATCATTCTGATTAATTGTATCCTTAAAATGCAATCCAGCACTGGCACCCGTTTTGCACGGGCCAATTACCATCGAATGGGCTAGTAGTGGTGAGCTATAAAACATACATTATTTATAAGATAGGATCTCGCCACCCTAGGGAAAACTGTAGTGTAGGAATGGTGAGTCGGCATTACAGTATACCAAGGTCCTGCCGCCACACATGGGTGCTGTAAGAATGGGAAATAAAAAGGTGGGATCCAACCCATTTTCAGGGTGCGAAATGAAGGCGGAGCAGGGTGCGAAAAGCCAGGAACAAATCGAGTTGAAGAGGGGATACTGCTGGATATAGCAGCATTGGTTAAGGAAACTTGGCTAAACTGTGGTCTTGGTAGACCTTCAACTCATGTCTTCAAGATTGTTCCCTTCATACTACCTAATCGTTCTATATTGTGTGTCATTTGTCCTGTATCTCAACAAACAACTGCACAGCATCACCAATAGGTGAATAAGTACATAAATCACAAGCAATAACCACAGCAGACAAAACATCAATCGGTTCGTAAATTCTAGGAGGGTGGAGGGGAGAGTTGAGGGGTTGTTTTATTCAATTAATTTATGCTGGTGGCGGTTTTGTAAAGATGGACTCTGTATCGGCGGCCTGATGATGGTAGGAGCTGGTACTCCTGGTTGAGTGTGTGCGTTAGTCGGTGGCGATTCTCGCTCCTGGCCTCACTATTCTGTCCAGCGCTTCCATGTTCTTGAGATGAACTCCACTGATTTTGCTCGACAGATTGATGTAGTCGGTTGTTATTTGCGATGGATAGCAAATATTGTACCAGGCTTGGAAACAAAGGCTGTGTAGAATATGGCTGTTACAAAGGCTTTGATTGGCCTGATATTTATCTCCTCATTCAATAGTCGTTGTTGTCCCTTTTTTTGTATATTTCATTGTGAGTTTTGCAGTCCAGGAGAGGTTTGAGTAAATTATAGTGCCAACTGATTAGAGTTGGCACTATAAATTATAGTGCCAAAATTATATTGCTCAACTGATTCTATTTGCTCTGGGTCAATGTGAATGAACCCGGCGTCTTTTATAGTTCTGAAGTTTGTCATTTCCTTGTTCATTTTACATTAAGAATGAGTCTGTTTCCCTTGCACCATTGGGTGAAGTTAGTTCAGTGCTGCTTCTCTTGAAGTGAGCATAAAATATTTAAGACTGGGCAGACTTGCATGTCTTTAGAGGTCTACAGAACCATGGGCTGCCTGCTCACTGTAGATATGCCCATGGACTAAACTTGAGATGAGTATAACACTTGAGATGAGTAACACTTGTACATAGTGAGTCGACTTGCATGCTTTTTTAATGCTACTGTTGAGTTGAGTTAATCTCGACCTATCCACAGCTGTACAAAAAAATATATTTCTCCCTTTCCTAAAAAAATTCACCACACAAATGAGCTGAGTATCTGGAGGTGTGTACAAAATACAATGATTTAACAATATTAATACAAATGACACTTAGCCCTTTAACACACACAGTGAAAACAGAAACAGATTAAGAAACAGAAACAGATTAAGTTAGAGAGGAGGCTACAAAGTGCATCTCTGAATGGCGTTATTGATAAAACTTGATCAAAACAGGTCTGGACAGGGTTGTTCTTTATGGATGGATGTTTTTACATACGTTGTCTTTATATTATTGTCATTTTGTGTTGTTATCAACTGGCCTTAGTATAGGCCTTCTTGAAAATAAAGGAGAGCCGCACACTCTAGGAGCTCAGATGCAAAAATGTCATATCACATTTCGACAGCAAGGCCAAAAAAAATCATTCTGATTAATTGTATCCTTAAAATGCAATCCAGCACTGGCACCCGTTTTGCACGGGCCAATTACCATCGAATGGGCTAGTAGTGGTGAGCTATAAAACATACATTATTTATAAGATAGGATCTCGCCACCCTAGGGAAAACTGTAGTGTAGGAATGGTGAGTCGGCATTACAGTATACCAAGGTCCTGCCGCCACACATGGGTGCTGTAAGAATGGGAAATAAAAAGGTGGGATCCAACCCATTTTCAGGGTGCGAAATGAGCCAGGAACAAATCGAGTTGAAGAGGGGATACTGCTGGATATAGCAGCATTGGTTAAGGAAACTTGGCTAAACTGTGGTCTTGGTAGACCTTCAACTCATGTCTTCAAGATTGTTCCCTTCATACTACCTAATCGTTCTATATTGTGTGTCATTTGTCCTGTATCTCAACAAACAACTGCACAGCATCACCAATAGGTGAATAAGTACATAAATCACAAGCAATAACCACAGCAGACAAAACATCAATCGGTTCGTAAATTCTAGGAGGGTGGAGGGGTTGTTTTTTATTCAATTAATTTATGCTGGTGGCGGTTTTGTAAAGATGGACTCTGTATCGGCGGCCTGATGATGGTAGGAGCTGGTACTCCTGGTTGAGTGTGTGCGTTAGTCGGTGGCGATTCTCGCTCCTGGCCTCACTATTCTGTCCAGCGCTTCCATGTTCTTGAGATGAACTCCACTGATTTTGCTCGACAGATTGATGTAGTCGGTTGTTATTTGCGATGGATAGCAAATATTGTACCAGGCTTGGAAACAAAGGCTGTGTAGAATATGGCTGTTAATTCTTTGATTGGCCTGATATTTATCTCCTCATTCAATATAGTCGTTGTTGTCCCTTTTTTTGTATATTTCATTGTGAGTTTTGCAGTCCAGGAGAGGTTTGAGTAAATTATAGTGCCAACTGATTAGAGTTGGCACTATAAATTATAGTGCCAAAATTATATTGCTCAACTGATTCTATTTGCTCTGGGTCAATGTGAATGAACCCGGCGTCTTTTATAGTTCTGAAGTTTGTCATTTCCTTGTTCATTTTACATTAAGAATGAGTCTGTTTCCCTTGCACCATTGGGTGAAGTTAGTTCAGTGCTGCTTCTCTTGAAGTGAGCATAAAATATTTAAGACTGGGCAGACTTGCATGTCTTTAGAGGTCTACAGAACCATGGGCTGCCTGCTCACTGTAGATATGCCCATGGACTAAACTTGAGATGAGTATAACACTTGAGATGAGTAACACTTGTACATAGTGAGTCGACTTGCATGCTTTTTTAATGCTACTGTTGAGTTGAGTTAATCTCGACCTATCCACAGCTGTACAAAAAAAATATATTTCTCCCTTTCCTAAAAAAATTCACCACACAAATGAGCTGAGTATCTGGAGGTGTGTACAAAATACAATGATTTAACAATATTAATACAAATGACACTTAGCCCTTTAACACACACAGTGAAAACAGAAACAGATTAAGAAACAGAAACAGATTAAGTTAGAGAGGAGGCTACAAAGTGCAACTCTGAATGGCGTTAACAGATTAACAGGTCTGGTGAGGCTACAAAGTGCATCTCTGAATGGCGTTATTGATAAAACTTGATCAAAACAGGTCTGGACAGGGTTGTTCTTTATGGATGGATGTTTTTACATACGTTGTCTTTATATATTATTGTCATTTTGTGTTGTTATCAACTGGCCTTAGTATAGGCCTTCTTGAAAATAAAGGAGAGCCGCACACTCTAGGAGCTCAGATGCAAAAATGTCATATCATATTTCGACAGCAAGGCCAAAAAAAATCATTCTGATTAATTGTATCCTTAAAATGCAATCCAGCACTGGCACCCGTTTTGCACGGGCCAATTACCATCGAATGGGCTAGTAGTGGTGAGCTATAAAACATACATTATTTATAAGATAGGATCTCGCCACCCTAGGGAAAACTGTAGTGTAGGAATGGTGAGTCGGCATTACAGTATACCAAGGGTCCTGCCGCACACACATGGGTGCTGTAAGAATGGGAAATAAAAAGGTGGGATCCAACCCATTTTCAGGGTGCGAAATGAGCCAGGAACAAATCGAGTTGAAGAGGGGATACTGCTGGATATAGCAGCATTGGTTAAGGAAACTTGGCTAAACTGTGGTCTTGGTAGACCTTCAACTCATGTCTTCAAGATTGTTCCCTTCATACCTTCGTTCTAGACCTTCAACTCATCAAAGATTGTTCCCTTCATACTATTGTGTGTCATTTGTCCTGTATCTCAACAAACAACTGCACAGCATCACCAATAGGTGAATAAGTACATAAATCACAAGCAATAACCACAGCAGACAAAACATCAATCGGTTCGTAAATTCTAGGAGGGTGGAGGGGAGAGTTGAGGGGTTGTTTTATTCAATTAATTTATGCTGGTGGCGGTTTTGTAAAGATGGACTCTGTATCGGCGGCCTGATGATGGTAGGAGCTGGTACTCCTGGTTGAGTGTGTGCGTTAGTCGGTGGCGATTCTCGCTCCTGGCCTCACTATTCTGTCCAGCGCTTCCATGTTCTTGAGATGAACTCCACTGATTTTGCTCGACAGATTGATGTAGTCGGTTGTTATTTGCGATGGATAGCAAATATTGTACCAGGCTTGGAAACAAAGGCTGTGTAGAATATGGCTGTTAATTCTTTGATTGGCCTGATATTTATCTCCTCATTCAATATAGTCGTTGTTGTCCCTTTTTTTGTATATTTCATTGTGAGTTTTGCAGTCCAGGAGAGTTTGAGATTTCATTGTGAGTTTGCAGTCCACTGATTAGGTTTGAGTAAATTATAGTGCCAACTGATTAGATTATAAATTATAGTGCCAAAATTATATTGCTCAACTGATTCTATTTGCTCTGGGTCAATGTGAATGAACCCGGCGTCTTTTATAGTTCTGAAGTTTGTCATTTCCTTGTTCATTTTACATTAAGAATGAGTCTGTTTCCCTTGCACCATTGGGTGAAGTTAGTTCAGTGCTGCTTCTCTTGAAGTGAGCATAAAATATTTAAGACTGGGCAGACTTGCATGTCTTTAGAGGTCTACAGAACCATGGGCTGCCTGCTCACTGTAGATATGCCCATGGACTAAACTTGAGATGAGTATAACACTTGAGATGAGTAACACTTGTACATAGTGAGTCGACTTGCATGCTTTTTTAATGCTACTGTTGAGTTGAGTTAATCTCGACCTATCCACAGCTGTACAAAAAAATATATTTCTCCCTTTCCTAAAAAAATTCACCACACAAATGAGCTGAGTATCTGGAGGTGTGTACAAAATACAATGATTTAACAATATTAATACAAATGACACTTAGCCCTTTAACACACACAGTGAAAACAGAAACAGATTAAGAAACAGAAACAGATTAAGTTAGAGAGGAGGCTACAAAGTGCATCTCTGAATGGCGTTATTGATAAAACTTGATCAAAACAGGTCTGGACAGGGTTGTTCTTTATGGATGGATGTTTTTACATACGTTGTCTTTATATTATTGTCATTTTGTGTTGTTATCAACTGGCCTTAGTATAGGCCTTCTTGAAAATAAAGGAGAGCCGCACACTCTAGGAGCTCAGATGCAAAAATGTCATATCATATTTCGACAGCAAGGCCAAAAAAAATCATTCTGATTAATTGTATCCTTAAAATGCAATCCAGCACTGGCACCCGTTTTGCACGGGCCAATTACCATCGAATGGGCTAGTAGTGGTGAGCTATAAAACATACATTATTTATAAGATAGGATCTCGCCACCCTAGGGAAAACTGTAGTGTAGGAATGGTGAGTCGGCATTACAGTATACCAAGGTCCTGCCGCCACACATGGGTGCTGTAAGAATGGGAAATAAAAAGGTGGGATCCAACCCATTTTCAGGGTGCGAAATGAGCCAGGAACAAATCGAGTTGAAGAGGGGATACTGCTGGATATAGCAGCATTGGTTAAGGAAACTTGGCTAAACTGTGGTCTTGGTAGACCTTCAACTCATGTCTTCAAGATTGTTCCCTTCATACTACCTAATCGTTCTATATTGTGTGTCATTTGTCCTGTATCTCAACAAACAACTGCACAGCATCACCAATAGGTGAATAAGTACATAAATCACAAGCAATAACCACAGCAGACAAAACATCAATCGGTTCGTAAATTCTAGGAGGGTGGAGGGGAGAGTTGAGGGGTTGTTTATTCAATTAATTTATGCTGGTGGCGGTTTTGTAAAGATGGACTCTGTATCGGCGGCCTGATGATGGTAGGAGCTGGTACTCCTGGTTGAGTGTGTGCGTTAGTCGGTGGCGATTCTCGCTCCTGGCCTCACTATTCTGTCCAGCGCTTCCATGTTCTTGAGATGAACTCCACTGATTTTGCTCGACAGATTGATGTAGTCGGTTGTTATTTGCGATGGATAGCAAATATTGTACCAGGCTTGGAAACAAAGGCTGTGTAGAATATGGCTGTTAATTCTTTGATTGGCCTGATATTTATCTCCTCATTCAATATAGTCGTTGTTGTCCCTTTTTTTGTATATTTCATTGTGAGTTTTGCAGTCCAGGAGAGGTTTGAGTAAATTATAGTGCCAACTGATTAGAGTTGGCACTATAAATTATAGTGCCAAAATTATATTGCTCAACTGATTCTATTTGCTCTGGGTCAATGTGAATGAACCCGGCGTCTTTTATAGTTCTGAAGTTTGTCATTTCCTTGTTCATTTTACATTAAGAATGAGTCTGTTTCCCTTGCACCATTGGGTGAAGTTAGTCAGTGCTGCTTCTCTTGAAGTGAGCATAAAATATTTAAGACTGGGCAGACTTGCATGTCTTTAGAGGTCTACAGAACCATGGGCTGCCTGCTCACTGTAGATATGCCCATGGACTAAACTTGAGATGAGTATAACACTTGAGATGAGTAACACTTGTACATAGTGAGTCGACTTGCATGCTTTTTTAATGCTACTGTTGAGTTGAGTTAATCTCGACCTATCCACAGCTGTACAAAAAAATATATTTCTCCCTTTCCTAAAAAAATTCACCACACAAATGAGCTGAGTATCTGGAGGTGTGTACAAAATACAATGATTTAACAATATTAATACAAATGACACTTAGCCCTTTAACACACACAGTGAAAACAGAAACAGATTAAGAAACAGAAACAGATTAAGTTAGAGAGGAGGCTACAAAGTGCATCTCTGAATGGCGTTATTGATAAAACTTGATCAAAACAGGTCTGGACAGGGTTGTTCTTTATGGATGGATGTTTTTACATACGTTGTCTTTATATTATTGTCATTTTGTGTTGTTATCAACTGGCCTTAGTATAGGCCTTCTTGAAAATAAAGGAGAGCCGCACACTCTAGGAGCTCAGATGCAAAAATGTCATATCATATTTCGACAGCAAGGCCAAAAAAAATCATTCTGATTAATTGTATCCTTAAAATGCAATCCAGCACTGGCACCCGTTTTGCACGGGCCAATTACCATCGAATGGGCTAGTAGTGGTGAGCTATAAAACATACATTATTTATAAGATAGGATCTCGCCACCCTAGGGAAAACTGTAGTGTAGGAATGGTGAGTCGGCATTACAGTATACCAAGGTCCTGCCGCCACACATGGGTGCTGTAAGAATGGGAAATAAAAAGGTGGGATCCAACCCATTTTCAGGGTGCGAAATGAGCCAGGAACAAATCGAGTTGAAGAGGGGATACTGCTGGATATAGCAGCATTGGTTAAGGAAACTTGGCTAAACTGTGGTCTTGTAGACCTTCAACTCATGTCTTCAAGATTGTTCCCTTCATACTACCTAATCGTTCTATATTGTGTGTCATTTGTCCTGTATCTCAACAAACAACTGCACAGCATCACCAATAGGTGAATAAGTACATAAATCACAAGCAATAACCACAGCAGACAAAACATCAATCGGTTCGTAAATTCTAGGAGGGTGGAGGGGAGAGTTGAGGGGTTGTTTATTCAATTAATTTATGCTGGTGGCGGTTTTGTAAAGATGGACTCTGTATCGGCGGCCTGATGATGGTAGGAGCTGGTACTCCTGGTTGAGTGTGTGCGTTAGTCGGTGGCGATTCTCGCTCCTGGCCTCACTATTCTGTCCAGCGCTTCCATGTTCTTGAGATGAACTCCACTGATTTTGCTCGACAGATTGATGTAGTCGGTTGTTATTTGCGATGGATAGCAAATATTGTACCAGGCTTGGAAACAAAGGCTGTGTAGAATATGGCTGTTAATTCTTTGATTGGCCTGATATTTATCTCCTCATTCAATACAGTCGTTGTTGTCCCTTTTTTTGTATATTTCATTGTGAGTTTGCAGTCCAGGAGAGGTTTGAGTAAATTATAGTGCCAACTGATTAGAGTTGGCAATATAAATTATAGTGCCAAAATTATATTGCTCAACTGATTCTATTTGCTCTGGGTCAATGTGAATGAACCCGGCGTCTTTTATAGTTCTGAAGTTTGTCATTTCCTTGTTCATTTTACATTAAGAATGAGTCTGTTTCCCTTGCACCATTGGGTGAAGTTAGTTCAGTGCTGCTTCTCTTGAAGTGAGCATAAAATATTTAAGACTGGGCAGACTTGCATGTCTTTAGAGGTCTACAGAACCATGGGCTGCCTGCTCACTGTAGATATGCCCATGGACTAAACTTGAGATGAGTATAACACTTGAGATGAGTAACACTTGTACATAGTGAGTCGACTTGCATGCTTTTTTAATGCTACTGTTGAGTTGAGTTAATCTCGACCTATCCACAGCTGTACAAAAAAATATATTTCTCCCTTTCCTAAAAAAATTCACCACACAAATGAGCTGAGTATCTGGAGGTGTGTACAAAATACAATGATTTAACAATATTAATACAAATGACACTTAGCCCTTTAACACACACAGTGAAAACAGAAACAGATTAAGAAACAGAAACAGATTAAGTTAGAGAGGAGGCTACAAAGTGCATCTCTGAATGGCGTTATTGATAAAACTTGATCAAAACAGGTCTGGACAGGGTTGTTCTTTATGGATGGATGTTTTTACATACGTTGTCTTTATATTATTGTCATTTTGTGTTGTTATCAACTGGCCTTAGTATAGGCCTTCTTGAAAATAAAGGAGAGCCGCACACTCTAGGAGCTCAGATGCAAAAATGTCATATCATATTTCGACAGCAAGGCCAAAAAAAATCATTCTGATTAATTGTATCCTTAAAATGCAATCCAGCACTGGCACCCGTTTTGCACGGGCCAATTACCATCGAATGGGCTAGTAGTGGTGAGCTATAAAACATACATTATTTATAAGATAGGATCTCGCCACCCTAGGGAAAACTGTAGTGTAGGAATGGTGAGTCGGCATTACAGTATACCAAGGTCCTGCCGCCACACATGGGTGCTGTAAGAATGGGAAATAAAAAGGTGGGATCCAACCCATTTTCAGGGTGCGAAATGAGCCAGGAACAAATCGAGTTGAAGAGGGGATACTGCTGGATATAGCAGCATTGGTTAAGGAAACTTGGCTAAACTGTGGTCTTGGTAGACCTTCAACTCATGTCTTCAAAGATTGTTCCCTTCATACTACCTAATCGTTCTATATTGTGTGTCATTTGTCCTGTATCTCAACAAACAACTGCACAGCATCACCAATAGGTGAATAAGTACATAAATCACAAGCAATAACCACAGCAGACAAAACATCAATCGGTTCGTAAATTCTAGGAGGGTGGAGGGGAGAGTTGAGGGGTTGTTTATTCAATTAATTTATGCTGGTGGCGGTTTTGTAAAGATGGACTCTGTATCGGCGGCCTGATGATGGTAGGAGCTGGTACTCCTGGTTGAGTGTGTGCGTTAGTCGGTGGCGATTCTCGCTCCTGGCCTCACTATTCTGTCCAGCGCTTCCATGTTCTTGAGATGAACTCCACTGATTTTGCTCGACAGATTGATGTAGTCGGTTGTTATTTGCGATGGATAGCAAATATTGTACCAGGCTTTGAGATCACTCTGAACAAAGGCTGTGTAGAATATGGCTGTTAATTCTTTGATTGGCCTGATATTTATCTCCTCATTCAATACAGTCGTTGTTGTCCCTTTTTTTGTATATTTCATTGTGAGTTTGCAGTCCAGGAGAGGTTTGAGTAAATTATAGTGCCAACTGATTAGAGTTGGCACTATAAATTATAGTGCCAAAATTATATTGCTCAACTGATTCTATTTGCTCTGGGTCAATGTGAATGAACCCGGCGTCTTTTATAGTTCTGAAGTTTGTCATTTCCTTGTTCATTTTACATTAAGAATGAGTCTGTTTCCCTTGCACCATTGGGTGAAGTTAGTTCAGGCTAGCTCTGGCGAGCACATGGAGGGCTGTGCGGCCCCCAAAGACATGCCACCCCACACTATGACTGACCCACCGCCAAACCGGTCATGCTGGAGGATGTTGCAGGCAGCAAAACGTTTCCACAGCGTCTCCAGACTTTCACATGTGCTCAGTGTGAACCTGCTTTCAGTGTGAGCCTGAATTTGCCAATCTTGGTGTTCTCTGGCAAATGCCAAACGTCCTGCACGGTGTTGGGCTTGTAAAATTAAGCACAACCCCCACCTGTGGACGTCGGGCCCTCAAATACCACCCTCATGGAGTCTGTTTCTGAACAGTTTGAGCAGACACATGCACATTTGTGGCCTGCTGGAGGTCATTGTGCAGGGCTCTGGCAGTGCTCCTCTTGGCTCCTCTTTGCACAAAGGCGGAGGTAGCGGTCCTGCTGCTGGGTTTTTGCCCACCTACGGCCTCTTCATGTACTGGCCTGTCTCCTGGTAGCGCCTCCATGCTCTGAAACTTGGCTAAACTGTGGTCTTGGTAGACCTTCAACTCATGACATTACGCTGACAGACACAGCAATCCTTCTTGCCACAGCTCGCATTGATGTGTCATCCTGGATGAGCTGCACTACCTGAGCCATTGTGTGGGTTGTCATTTGTCCATCTCAGCATAGGAACTGAGAAGTGGTCTGTGGTGAAGAAAAGATCAGGGTGCCATGTGAGAATTAGATAGCAGACAAAACCCGCATCTACCATCCATTCTATTGGCCAGCGTGAAATCACTTGGAGAATAAACTGGATGAGCTCGGTTTTGTAAAGACACTCCTACCAACGGGACATTAAAAACTGGTAATATCTTATGTTTCACCGAGTTATGGCTGAATGACTACACAAAACAAACCTGTAACCCAAACACGGATGGGTTTTGAGATGAACTCCCTGCCATTTTCTGACGATGCTGGGCCAATTGCCACCCTATGGAACTACCAATCATGTCCGATTGTGATACTGCCCTGAATCGAACCAGCGTCTGTAGTGACGCCTGTTATCACTGAGATTCAGTGCCTTTAGACCGCTGCGACACTCTGGAGCCCTACATGTGGGAGGGTTTGAGTAAACTATTACAGACTACAAAGGGAAACCCCGCCATGAGCTAATGACCTTATATTGCTCAACTGATTGTATTTGCTTGGGTCAATGAATGAAGGTCCAAGGAAGTTTGATTTCCTTGTTCATTTTGGATTCAGAAAGTCTGTTTCCAGACCATTGGGTGAAGTTAGTTCAGTGCTGCTTCTCTTGAAGTGAGCATAAAATATTTAAGACTGGGCAGACTTGCATGTCTTTAGAGGTCTACAGAACCATGGGCTGCCTGCTCACTGTAGATATGCCCATGGACTAAACTTGAGATGAGTATAACACTTGAGATGAGTAACACTTGTACATAGTGAGTTCGACTTGCATGCTTTTTTAATGCTACTGTTGAGTTAACCTCGACCTATCCACAGCTGTACAAAAAAATATATTTCTCCCTTTCCTAAAAAAATTCACCACACAAATGAGCTGAGTATCTGGAGGTGTGTACAAAATACAATGATTTAACAATATTAATACAAATGAC
>NC_088214.1:37803886-37816490 GCF_036934945.1 Oncorhynchus masou masou | reverse complement strand
AAAATGCAGGAGCTCATCTGATCCTGACCTTTCTCTCTCTCTCTGCAAAAACAAATTTACATAGCCACATAAATGTTATATAATGTATGTTTGTCATGTTTCTGTTGTTGGAGGAAAAAACAGCAAAAAATATGTTGGTAAAAACAAGGCTATGTATGTTTGACTATAGATTAATGTGACAAAAACGAAAGGGCATCTAGTTGACTAAAATGGCCCCCCTTTTTTGTCAACTAAATCATTATTCAAAATGACAAAAAAATGGAACTAAGACTTAATTATATTATAGTCAAACTGACCAAGACTAGATTAAATTGAAAGAAGAGTGCCAAAATGAACACCGTGTCACATTATTCAAGTGTGTCAACTTCTGTGCAGTATTAGTGAGGCGGTAACATGGTGCAGCCCAGACTCACAGCGTGGATAGCAATAGCAAAGTGGAGCAGGAACGTTGTGGCTATAATAAGGGGTCGGCTGCACTGATAGACAGGCTTGATCCATTAGACAGAAATACCGAAAGTAAAAAAAAAAAAATAGAGTACCGAACCGTTTCTCATGTTCTAGTATCAAAAAAGTCAAACGATTTGGTATACCGTACAACACTATACTGTAATCTACTGAACTATACTCTACTGTACTGAACTTTAGTATACTCTGCTCTGCTGTTCTGTATTGTACTGCACTGTACTCTACCGTGCTGCACTGTGATGTCCAAACTTGTGAAACATGAGGAGAATGACATTTACAGTATGTCCATAATTATGCATTTCTGTATAGTACAGATCAAGGACCCATGATGTCATTCCGTTACTGTAATTCCGTTACTGTGTATAAATCTACTTTACTAAAATAGATTTTTTTCAAACTCAAGGTGCCATGTCATAGCGGACAACCCAATTTCCTGCAGACATCTTCTAATCTTAATTAGATGTTTTTGGAAAACGTGGTCGCAATAATGTTAATGTTTGGCATACGTTATAAAGTGAAAAAACTGAGTCAATAATGTTAATGTTTGGCATACGTTATAAAGTGAAAAAACTGAGTCAATAATGTTAATGTTTGGCATACATTATAAAGTGAAAAAACTGAGTCAAAGCGTAAGTCTGTTAATGTTTACTTGCCCTGGGGTAAAATGCTATGCATGGACCTGTCATTGTAAATGACTGGGTTGTCATTGTAAAGCACACTGGGCCATGCGTCTGGCTTATGAACAGACAGCCCCTACTAAGGTCAATGCTCGGGCATATCACTCATCACATCCTTTCAGCTCAGAGGAACGTCGCCATGTTGTCATTTCAGACCCTGCCCTCCCCCGCTGTCTCCTCTCAACAGCGTCACGCTGAGAGAATCACCTTCGGCAACTAAGGCAAAGAGGAAGAGAGGAAAATGTCATGTCATAAGACAAGTGTGTTGTTTGAATTGCAGTGGCTAAGAATGGGTCAAGTAAAACTCGTGTTAAAGTGAGATGTAGTGGGGATGATTTGGGAAGAGTTGTCTAAGTGAGGTTGTTAGCAGTGACGTAGTGGTAACAACAAAAAATGTGGCGAAACTATAAACCCCAGTGGCCGATCGAGATAAGACTAACAACTACCGATATAAACGGAAACGTGACTATTTTTAGAAATGTATTGTTTGCGTTTTGGTTGCATTTTAATGTAGGCCTATAGGGAAGACAGGCCATGTCTGCCTCCTCCTTCATGTATTGCAGCCTCACCACTGTCTGCCACACCACTGTCTGGCTCACTAGTACCCTCTGTAAAGCAACATTATGATGAGAACTTCGTAGCTTAGGAGCTCCCTCCTACTGGAGTCAGGCTCCATTAACATTAGCTTGTTACTTCATCCTTCTGGCTTACACTAGCCAGAGCCCTTTAACGTTACGGCAATAAATAAAAGTATCTGCTGACAGAGCAGAGTGGCAGATCTTTAAGAAATTGCCTTATCTGTCCGACAACTTGCAAACCCACTCCCAGCAGCATCTCCAGTTAGGCTACTTACCGTTGCTAAAACCCGACTCCGAGCTGGGGTCGTTTGTTTCACATCTCCACTGGCCCTCGACCTGTGCCGCGACAGGGTGGAGTTAAGGCTCTTCCGAAGGTCTGGCGAAGGTCTCATAGACCTAAATGGGGCTAGGGCTACGGGCGGCAAAACGCAAGTTCGGTACTCAAGTTCGGTACTCTAGGTGCCAAAATATGAAATTAGCTGAAGTTTTGACTAATAAAAGATTGTTAATCTTGTCAACCAATCAAACAATGTTTAAATGACAACATTTGAGCTGACAACAACTGGGACCGCTGGACTCATGGTACACACGGTAGGCAGATTTGTATGCGGTTCAATTGTCGTTTACCACGGCCCGTGTGTAAGCGCCTTTAACCGTTTGAGAGAGTGGGGACTGTGCTGCTAACAAGGCATATCTGTGGGGCGCTAGAAAACATAATGAACAAACTACTGTTCATGATTCCACTCGTTCACAATGAGATGGGCGTGATTAGAACTCAGATCACGAATACAAGGATTCTGCCTTCCTGAGTGGCGCAGGAGTCTAATGCACTAGTGTCACTACAGACCCGGGTTCAATCCCAGGCTGTGTCGCAGCCGTCAGCGCGCAATTGGCCAATCCGGGTTTGGCCTGCCGGGATGTTCTTGTACCATCGCGCTCTAGCTACTCCTTGTGGCGGGCCGGGCGCATGCACGCTGACTTCGGTTGCCGTTGTACGGTGTTTCCTCTGACACATTGGTGCAGCTGGCTTCCGGGTTAAGTGAGCAGTGTGTCAAGAAGCAGTGCGGTTTGGTAGGGTTGTGTTTCAGAGGGTGAATAGCTCTTGATGGGACAAGACTGTAACTACCAATTTGATGTAAAAAAAATGTTTAAGTGTTATATATATATATATACATACACACACAGTGTATATATATATATATATATAAGGATTCTGAGCTTTGATCAACACTGGGAATGTGATAATAAGTGATTAAATGCTAAATAACAAAATAAAAAGTGAGTAAATGCTATTTCACAAAAAAAAGGTATGTAAAATGGTGTTTACCCTCCACTACATCCCTGGTTGTCAGGCAAGTGTTAGTTTTGTTTTGCTTTGTGTTCGACCTCAGCTTGTCAGTGAATATTATATTTTCAGGCAAGTGACCTGATGAAAAATTGCTATTGATTAAAAAGAGGACAAACTCACTGCTTTGGTATCTCAATGCTGAAAGCCACCCACAAAACTCACACACACACACTTTCCTCTCCTACTCCTCAGCAATGGCTGTCACTGCTCTGAGCTGGTTCAAGCCCCTGTT
The DNA here is from genome assembly GCF_036934945.1 of Oncorhynchus masou masou. Taxonomy (NCBI): domain Eukaryota; kingdom Metazoa; phylum Chordata; class Actinopteri; order Salmoniformes; family Salmonidae; genus Oncorhynchus; species Oncorhynchus masou. The sequence goes on along the minus strand of NC_088214.1, from coordinate 37,813,190 downwards.
ACTTGGGCTTCTGCTGTTGGGCGGCAGGTAGCCTAGCGGTTAAAGTGTTGGGCCAGTAACCGCAAGGTCGCTAGTTGGAGTCCCAAGCCGACAAGGGGAAAAAAATGTTTCGATGTGTCCATGAGCAAAACACTTAACCCTAATTGCTCCAGAGTTGCTGTTGAAAATGGCAGATCCTGGCATGTCTCGGGGAGAGTTGGGATATGGAAAAAACACATTTCCAATTCATACAGGTGTATTGAAGATGCATTATAAAGGTTTTGCATCATTTCAACCAATAATTTCGAAAATAGTGCTCACAAGCCCAAACCAGTCCGCGAAAAATGTGCACATCCATTTCGTACGATGTGGTTACGTCCTGCAAAAAAAAAAAAATGCAATTCCATTTCATACAATATATTACAAATTTGTAAGTGATTAAGATCCCATTCAATCGCTTTAACACACATTTGTAAAATAAGACAAAAATTAGCACCCACCAAATTATAATTCTTACTAAACCTTGAGTGGAGGCTTGTGCTCAGCTGTTTGAGCCAACACCAAAGAGGAGAAACACAAAAAAAACCTTCCGCTAATGAAAGGCAAAAGAAAAAGGAAATGGAAAACAGGAAAACTGTTTCGGTTTGAATTTGAGCCTAAATATTTTATATGAGATGACAGTACAGGATGTGACATTTTATTTGAAGGTATTTTCATGCATTCGGAAAGTATTCAGACCCCATGACTTTTTTCAAATTATGTTACAGCCTTATTCTAACATGGATTAAATCTGGGGGATTTTCTCATCAATTTATACAAAATACCCCATAATAACAAAGCAAAAACAGGATTTTAGATTTATTTGGGATAATTTATAAAAAATGAATTAAAATAAAGGTCACATTTACATATGTATTCAGACCCTTTACTCAGTACTTTGTTGAAGCACCTTTGGCAGTGATTACAGCCTCGAGTCTTCTTGGGCATGAAGCTACAAGCTTGGCAAACCTGTATTTGGGGAGTTTCTCCCATTCTTCCCTCCAGATCCTCTCAAGCTCTGTCAGGTTTAATGGGGAGCGTCACCGCACATCTATTTTCAGGTCTCTCCAGATATGTTCAATTGGGTTCAAGTCCTGACTCCGGCTGGGCCACTCAAGGACATTCTGAGACTTGTACGTTGTCTTGGCTGTGTGCTTAGGGTCATTGTCCTGTTGGAAGGTGAACCATCACCCCAGTCTGTTCTGAGCACTCAGGAGCAGGTTTTCATCAAGAATCTCTGTAGTTTGCTCCGTTCATCTTTTCCTCGATCTTGACGAGTCTCCCAGTCCCTGCAGCTGAAAACATCTCCACAGCACGATGCTGCCACCACCATGCTTCACCGTAGGTATGGAATCAGGTTTGTGCCAGACGTGACAATTGGCATTCAGGACAAAGAGTTCAATCTTGGTTTCATCAGACCAGATAATCTTGTTTCTCATTGTCTGAGAGTGTTTTAGGTGCCTTTTGGCAAACTCCAAGTGGGCTGTCATGTGCCTTTTACTGAGGAGTGTCTTTCATCTGGCCACTCTACCATAAAGGCCTGATTGGTGGAGTGCTGCAGAGATGGTTGTTCTTCTGGAATGTTCTCCCATCTCCCCAGAGAAACTCTGGAGCTCTGTCAGGGTGACCATTGGGTTCTTGGTCACGTTGCTGACAAAGGCGCTTCTCCCCCGATTGCTCAGTTTGGCCAGGGGGCCAGCTCTAGGAAGAGTCTTGGTTCCAACCTTCTTCCATTCAATAATGATGGCCACTGTGTTCTTGGGAACATTCAATTCTGTATAAATGTTTTGGCACCCTTCCCCACATCTGTGCCTCATGAATGAATCATGAATCATAAATAGTGATGCGTCCTGACTCTGTGGTCACTAAAGATCCCATGGCACTTATCATAAGAGTAGGGGTGTTAACCCCGGTGTCCTGGCTAAATTCCCAATCTGGCCCTCAAACCATCACGGTCACCTAATCATCCCCAGCTTACAATTAGCTCATTCACCCCCCCCCCCCCTCCTCTCCCGTTGCTGGTGCCCAGGTCGTTGCTGTAAATGAGATTGTGTTCTCAGTCAACTTACCTGGTAAAATAAGGGTTAAATAAAAACAAAAAAATTAGTGAGAAAATTACAGAGGCAAAAATATCATATGCCCCAAAAATGCCAACCTCCCGGTATTGGTAATGGTGAAAAGGGTAGTGTGTTTTAGGGGCATGAAAAGTAGCAGCAAGGTATATGGTGGGTGTATGTGTACATGTGTGATAATGTGTGTGTGTGTGTGTGTGTGTGTGTGTGTGTGTGTGTGTGTGTGTGTGTGTGTGTGTGTGTGTGTGTGTGTGTGTGTGTGTGTGTGTGTGTGTGTGTGTGTGTGTGTGTGTGTGTATCAGAGGAGGCTGGTGGGAAGAGCTATAGGAGGACAGGCTTGTTGTAAAGGCTTGAATGGAATTAATGAAACGGTATCAAACACATCAAACATATGGAAACCACATGTTTGACTCCATTTCAATTCTTCCATTCCAGGCATTACAATGAGGCCGTCCTCCTATAGCTTTTCCCACCAGCCTCCTCTGGTGTGTGTGTGTGTGTGTGTGTGTGTGTGTGTGTGTGTGTGTGTGTGTGTGTGTGTGTGTGTGTGTGTGTGTGTGTGTGTGTGTGTGTGTGTGTGTGTGTGTGTGTGTGTGTGTGTGTGTGTGTGTGTGTGTGTGTGTGTGTGTGTGTGTGTGGATAGACACCTGTGAGTGTGCATATAGCCAGTACAGGTAGAATCAATAGAGATAGTCCGGATAGCCATTGATTAGCTATTCAACAGTCTAATTGCTTGCAAATCGAAGCCTGTTGGTCCGAGACATGATGCTTCGGTACCACTTGTTGGAAGGTAGCACAGAGAACAGTCCATGGCTTGGGTGGCTGAAGTCTTTGGCAATTTTCTGTGTTTTCCTTAGACACAATCTGCTATATAGATCCTGGATGGCAGAGAGCTCGGCCCCAGTGATGTACTGGCGGTGATGCAGAGGGCGTCCGCACCACCCTCTGTAGAACCTTACGGTCAAGGACGGTGCAGTTGCTGTACCAGGTGGTGATGCAGCCCATCAAGATGCTCTCAATGGTGTAGCTGTAGAACTTCTTGAGGATCTGAGGGCCCGTGTCAAATCTCTTCAGCCTCCTGAGGAAGAAGCGGCGGCGCTCTGTTGTGCTCTCTTCACAACTGTGCGGGTGTGTGTGGACTGGCCCTACTCTACAACTGACACTACTCTTCTACTGACACTACTCTACTACTGGCCCTACACTACACTACTACTGACACTACACTACCACCGGCCCTACTCTACCACCGGCGCTACTCTACCACCGGCCCTACTCTACCACCGGCCCTACACTACCACCGGCCCTACTCTACCACCGGCCCTACTCTACCACCGGCCCTACTCTACCACCGGCCCTACACTACCACCGGCCCTACTCTACCACCGGCCCTACTCTACCACCGGCCCTACTCTACCACCGGCCCTACACTACCACCGGCCCTACACTACCACCGGCCCTGCACTACCACCGGCCCTGCACTACTACCGGCCCTACTCTACCACCGGCCCTACACTACCACCGGCCCTGCACTACCACCGGCCCTGCACTACCACCGGCCCTGCACTACCACCGGCCCTGCACTACCACCGGCACTGCACTACTACCGGCCCTGCACTACTACCGGCCCTACTCTACTACTGGCCCTATTCATACTGTGACTAACACACTACTCTCTCCCTTTCCCCATCTCAATCAAACACAGACACACACACATTGCGCATGCACATTCACTCTCATAACAAATGACTCTCTCCAACAAAATACACAGGGGGCTGGACAATGCTGGAAATAAGTCAGCCCAGTTCCTGGTGCTCGGAATGTGTCACATCATGGAAGACAGGCCACAGGACACAAGGCAGCTGCAGCCACTAGGACTATAGTATCCCCCATTGAAAAACAACAGCCCTGTCCCCACTGAAAACAGACAGTACTGTAGGAAGATTGGAGGCCATTGGGGATAAGGGTAGAGGGGTGATGGTGCCATACACATCCACACACAGATGTTTGGTCTCTGTCGAGAAATCGCAGGTACTGTTGTTGTTGTGAGGAATTCTGCACGCACACACACACACACACACACACAGGTGGAGACAAGGAAGGGACTGGAGTAGTAATGAGTACTCAGGCAATACAGCTAGCAGATAGTATCCCCCTATCTGTCATCAGCTCAGATAAGCTCAGTCCTGCATGTAGACACACTCAAACACACACACACACACACACACACACACACACACACACACACACACACACACACACACACACACACACACACACACACACACACACACACACACACACACACTCTCTGCCTAGACTAACACATGACTCAAACAAAACATGTCAAATGAATAGTCTCATAAGTACTAGCAAGTTTCCCACCGTCATTTAAATGTGGATAATTTGGGTAATTTGGTGGAGACATTGATCATTGAGATTTACAACCTATCACCCACTCAAAAAGACAGCCAAAAGTTATTGGAAATTCAACTATGTTACCACTATGCTTCGAACCATCTAAAAGCACAACCAAATTCCAATGGAAAAAATATGTCTGATTGGTGTTTCCCCTATATGAAATCATGGCCGCCACTGCAACATAATAATAAATATAATAATAACAACAAAACAATAAAATAACAAAACAAAATTCCGATATAAAGTATGTAGAAAAGATAATGGAGCAATACATTTGAGAACTAGCAATCACCAAAATAAAAAGTAGACATGGAGAATAAAAACAAAAAGTAAAATGTCATTGCATAGGGCCCCCATTCATTTTGTTATCTTTGAGTCATTCAGATAACATAAGAACAAGACATGGCAAAATGTGTAGATAGGCAGAAAAGCCATTTTCTCTCAGCCCCATGACAAACTGTGTAGAAATGCAGGAAATTTAGTTTAAAAACTGCTAAATGTTCTCTCTGACCCATGGCAAAATGTGTAGAATTGCAAGAAATTACAGCGGCTGACCAAAAATCATAGTGGAAACACTGTCAGATTTTTGGTTTACCTCTCACCAAAATGTCTATCACTGCGCTTTCAACCATTTAAAAGCGCAGCAAAGTTCAAATGGGAACGCAATGTCAGATATTTCAGATAATGTCAGATATATGTCAGATAACAGTCCTTCGTCTAATAGAAGAACCAAATGACCTGGATTGCAATTGAAATTACATTAAAAAGTACATGGTGCAAGTGACAAATGCCAATCGAGATTCTACGCAGATTATTAGTTCTCCAAAGACCTGCGACGACCTATGCATGCTATCTTGAACATGCACGCTTTATATGATTGCATAAGAAATGTATAGTAACAGAAACCTCAAAATGTGGCCATTGATGGGTTTGTCTTTTTTTTTACCCCTTTTTCATGATATCCAAGTTGGTAGTTAGTCTTGTCCCATCGCTGCAACCCCTGTATGGACTCGGGGGAGGGTTGAGAGTCATGCGCCCTCCGAAAACGCTACCGTGCCAAGCCACACTGCTTGCTTAACCCGGAAGCCAGCCGCACCAATGTGTCGGAGGAAACCCCATACAACTGGTGACCTTGTCAGCGTGCATGCGACCGGGCCACCACAGGAGTCACTAGAGCACAATGACATCCTGGCCAGCCAAACCCTCCCTAACCCGGACAACGCTGGGCCAGTTGTGCACCACCTCACGGATCTTTCTCGGGTCGGCTGAGACACAGCCTGGGATCAAACCCGGGTCTGTAGGAACGCCTTAGACTACTGCGCCACTCGGGAGGCCTGTGTTACTCATGGTAATGTTGAATGTTACCATTAGCTTGTATTTCAAAAGTAATATTGAATTGTGTTTGGTTGACAACGCAAACCAAACATCAACATTTGAAGGAGATTTATCTTCAAACAAACACAATTCATTCAATATCACTAAATAACATTACATTTCAAATCAACCAGAGCTTGAAAGCCTAAGCCTATTGTATTGTCTATTTTTTTGTTGAATTTCTGGGTTGAAATTAAACAATAGTATTTAAGTGGAGCACTCGCAATAATCACTTTCACGATAGCACATTGATAATAGTCAGTAACAAATATCACAGCTCTGCTTGGTTAAAACCCTGGATGGCAGACCTAAGGATAGCTGTAGAAAGATCAATTCTCCAGTAGCAGGTACTGCCCAGCTTGTTTTTCTCCCCCTGAGAGTGGATATAACGTTGAAGACCTGACATTGTTTCAAAGGTAAAAATTCAACCTATTTTATACAAGGTTGGACAATGTTGAAATGTGGTTACCGTGACGACACAATTCTGTAGTTGAAATTTCACCCTCAAAACAAAACATGATGTTGATAACTCTTTTGTCCACGCAGATTCCACGTTACAATAAGTCAACAAATGACTTTGGAACAACGTTGACTCAACCCGTTTCTGCCCAGTGGGTTGTCACTGTACACGTTCATGGATTGGTATGTTGTTTCTCTGGCTAACTACAAGTTATCTCCAACCCTTCTCCCCCAATGTGGAGAGACCATTTTCCACCCCATAGTATCCACCCCATCATACAATATAAGTCCTTTATTTTACATAAATGTAAATAACCTCATACACAGACTGCCTAGCAGCTACCTGTCCCACATATACAGGTCCGAACGTGTATGTGTAACAAACTACAAACATGCCTGACCTCAAACTCCCATTTACGTAACCATTTCACACAGGACTCTTAGTCACGCATGTACACTTCAAGTTAGCATTGAACCCACAGGTACGGTAGGGAGACCTGCAGTAGCATTGCAATCTATACCGAACAGAAATATAAAACGCAAAAATTTCAATTTTGGGGGGGGTGATTTACAGGTCATATAAGGACATCGGGTCAATTAAAATAAATGAATTAGGCCCTCATCTATGGACGTCACATGATTGGGCAGGGGCGCAGCCATTGGTGGGCCTGGGAGGGCATAGGCCCACCCACTAGGGAGCCAGGCCCAGCCAATCAGAATGAGTTTTTCCCCTCAAAAGGGCTTTATTACAAACAGAAATACTCCTCAGTTTCATCAGCTGTCTGGGTGGCTGGTCTCAGACGATCCCGCTGGTGAAAACGCCGGATGTGGAGGTCCTGGGCTGGCGTGGTCTTACACGTGGTCTGCGGTTCTGAGGCCGGATGGACGTACTGCCAAATTCTCTAAAACGGCTTATGGTGAAGACATGAAGATTCTCTGCCCACAGATCTGGTGGACATTCCTGCAGTCAGCATGCCAATTGCACGCTCCCTCAAAACTTAAGACATCCGTGGCATTGTGTTGTGTGACAAAACTACACATTTTAGAGTGGCCTTTTATTGTCCCCAGGACAAGTGTAATGATCAAGCTGTTTAATCAGCTTCTTGATATGCCACATCTGTCAGGTGGATGGATTATCTTGGCAAAGGACAAATGCTCACTAACAGGGATGTAAAACAGATTTGTGCACAAACTTGAGAGAAATAAGATTTTGGTGAGTATGGAACATTTCTGGGATCTTTTCTTACAGCTCATGAAACATGGGACCAACACTTTACATGTTGAGTTTATATTTTTGTTTAGTTTAAATGGACTCACACATTTCACGACAGCTTGCTCAGAAATCCAATTAAAAGGTCTGCTAACGATGTACTCTAAATGAAGAGAGGCTAATGAGTCACAAAGCTGTGATCAGGCTCATGGCAGATGGATGGTTTATTAAAAGGCATTAGTTAGCACCGAGCCTGTCAAGACTACGCAGGTGTAACAGAGGTATTTGGGAGTACCACACTTGTGTGTGTTGGTCTTTCTCTCATGCTCACACACACATATATGTGCATACTCTCTCTCTCTCTCTCTCTCACACACACACACACACACACACACACACACACACACACACTCACGGCCCCTTTAGTTAGACTGCAGGTGTTCAATTCGGACTACTTTATCAAGCCCCTGGAGTGTCGATCTTCCTCCACTCCATAACATCCACGAATAAAGATTTATTACATTAGGACACAGGACAAGGACCATAGAAAAATCATTTGGGTCAGGACTAAAGAGGAGATCTAAAAGAGGGGTAACACGTATGAGGATGCCAAGCTCCAGAAACTGACAGCAAGAGAGAGAGATGGACATAGAGAGAGAGATGGATAGAGAGAGAGAGAGATGGACAGAGAGAGAGAGAGATGGACAGAGAGAGAGAGATGGAGAGATGGAGAGAGAGATGGAGAGAGAGAGATGGAGAGAGAGATGGGAGAGAGAGAGAGATGGACAGAGAGAGAGAGAGAGAGATGGATAGAGAGAGAGAGATGGACAGAGAGAGAGAGAGATGGACAGAGAGAGAGAGATGGAGAGATGGAGAGAGAGATGGAGAGAGATGGACAGAGAGAGATGGACAGAGAGAGAGAGAGAACAAAATCAAACTGCCAACATGACAATCTATTTTACAAATTCTATACCACAAAAGAGTATAAACATTTCCTAATACAAAGGCAGTTGTCTAAAGTACCGAGAGATGGACAGAGAGAGAGAGAGATGGACAGAGAAAGAGAGAGAGATGGACAGAGAGAGAGAGAGAGATGGACAGAGAGAGAGCGAGATGGAGAGAGAGAGAGCGAGATGGAGAGAGAGAGAGCGAGATGGAGAGAGAGAGAGAGAGAGAGAGAGAGATGGAGAGAGAGAGAGATGGAGAGATGGAGAGAGAGAGAGATGGAGAGAGATGGACAGAGAGAGAGAGAGATGGACAGAGAGAGATGGACAGAGAGAGATGGACAGAGAGAGAGAGAGAGAGAGAGAGAGAGAGAGAGAGAGAGAGATGGACAGACAGACAGAAAGAGAGAGATGGACAGAGAGAGAGAGAGATGGAGAGATGGAGAGAGAGAGAGATGGAGAGAGAGATGGAGAGAGAGAGAGAGAGAGAGAGAGATGGACAGAGAGAGATGGACAGAGAGAGAGAGAGAGAGAGAGAGAGAGAGAGAGATGGACAGAGAGAGAGATGGAGAGATGGAGAGAGATGAGAGAGAGAGATGGAGAGAGAGAGAGAGAGAGATGGACAGAGAGAGAGAGAGAGAGATGGATAGAGAGAGAGAGAGATGGACAGAGAGAGAGAGATGGACAGAGAGAGAGAGATGGAGAGAGAGATGGAGAGAGAGAGATGGAGAGAGAGAGATGGAGAGAGAGAGAGAGATGGACAGAGGGAGAGAGAGAACAAAATCAAACTGCCAACATGACAATCTATT